>NW_027424265.1:318132-323192 GCF_003597395.2 Chelonoidis abingdonii | reverse complement strand
GTTGGGGAGAGGAGCTGGGGGCCGGAGGCTCAGGGCTGCAGGGGGCCAGGGTTGGGGGGAGGGGCTGGGGGCTCAGAGCTGCCAGGGTTCAGTGGGCTGGGAACCAGGGCTCACCTCCTCCCGGCGGGATCTCCACCTGCCGGCTCTCCTGTTTGAAGATGCTCCCCGTCACACCCGTGTAGAACATGGGGGCCAGGTGCAGGCTGAGGGACACGCTGCGGCTGCTGCTCCCCCGGTTGCTCAGGGCCACCTGGATGCTCACGTCCTGGCCCGTGATGGCCTCCGAGGTCTCCACGCTCAGCGACACGTCCTCGCCCCACTCCTTGTTCTTGTAGATGTGCGCCTTGGTGCCGTGCCGTGCTGCTGTCTCCACTGCCTGCCGCTCCGCTTCCGAGCCTGGGGGGGCACGAAGGGTCACCGAGGGCGGGAGGGGATCCCAGCTGGGCCTCCCCCGCAGGGACCAGGGTCCTTGTGCAAGGGTGGGCACTTGTGTGCCAAACAGCAGTGCCTAAGCATGCTCGTGTGTGCAAACACCAGGATGTACAAGGTGAGTGTGCAGACAGAAATGGGTGAGTGTAAGTGTGTACATTCAGAAAGAAAAGCCTGCAGATGTGGGTGTGCAAGAGTGGGTGTGGAAATGCGGGAAAATGACCGTGCAAACAGGATTTCAAGTGTGCAAACATGGCAAAGCGAGTGTGCAGGCATGTGCATGCAGCAGTGTGGAAATGCAGAAAAAGGTCTTTCCAAAATGTGTCAGTGTGCAAGAATGAGAGCGTTCAAGTGCAGAAAATGGAGCGTGCATACAGCTGTGTACGTGCACAGGAGTGTGCAAAAGTGACAACACATGCACACGAACATATGAGTGCAAACAAAAGTGAGCGTGCAAACACAAATGTGTGAGTGCACAAGAGGGAGTGGGCAGGCAAAACGCACGTGGAAACGTGGGGGTGCAGACATGAGCATACGCATGTGGAAAAGCAAGCATGCAAACATGATTGTGTGTGCCAGAGTGCGTGTGCACAGCTAGCCGGTGTCAGGGTAGTGTCAGCCTGGGATATGAACACAGGTACAGGCGCTCTCTGGGGCTGTTTTCCCATGAATTCGGCTCCCGCCAGCTGGGCCGCAGCCTACAAGCCCAACACCAGCCCAGTGTTTGGCACAAGCAGCGAGGAAAGGTGTCCAAAGCCAGCCACGCTCATTCCAGAGCTCAGCGTGCGCCAAGGAGGGGCTGCCCGGCCCCTGGAATCCACTCTCCAAAGCAGAGCTAAGCCAAGCCCCAGAACAAACACGCAGGGAACCGGCACAACAGGGTGGGGTGGGTCGTAGGGATGTGTCAAGAGTTTGGGAGTGTTTAAAATCCTCCTGCACCGCTGGAAGCCCAGCCTCCGTGTTAGGGGAGTGTCACAACTCCACACGGGGCAGCTTCCCGGATTGAACCGTCTCGCCAGCAAGAAATCAGCTGGCTGTTGGCGGGGGTCCAGCGATTGGGGGATCACCAGCACACAGGGAGATGTGAGCATGCAAACATGGATGTGGGAGGGCACAGAAACGAGCGTGCAAACCAAAACAGAGTGCAAGCATGCCAATGGAGCGCAGAAGACATGCACACAAGCGTGGAAACACTGACATGACTGTGCAAACGGCGGCGAGAGAGAAGGGCAAGAGTGCTAGTGACTGTGTGCAACTGCAAGAATTCATGTGCCCAGTGAGTGGGTATGTATGTAAGAGAGTCCAAAGGTGCATGAGAGACCTGCAGGAGTCAGTGCTGCACTTGCACAAGGCTGTGCACAAGTGAATGTGCTTTCCAAATCAAGGGCGCAAATGGGAATGGAGAAGAGCACAAGCAGGAGCCCGATAACTGAGCGTGCATGACGACAGATGCTTCCCAAAGTGCAAGTGCAACAGAGAGCAAGTGCATGACTAAGGATGCAAGAGTGAGTGTGCAAATGCAGAAGAGGGAATGTGAAGTGTGGAACAATAAGCACGAGCAGAAGAGGGCACAAGAGTGAGCATGCCCATGCAGAAGAGGGCGTGCGACACGTGCCAGAGCCAGTGTGCAAATGCAGCCGAGGTGACATGAGCAAGCGTGCACAATCGAGTGTGCACACGCAAGTGCTTAAGGTGGTGTGATTGTGGGGGGCAGGCCAGGCGGGCGGCATGGGTGAGAGGCCCAGCCCCCCTGGCACTGTCCACTCCCCGTGCCTGGCGCGTACCCTCAGGGTGCTTGTAGATATCGGTGACGTCGTGACGCTCATGCGAGCCCACGGCCTTGGTGCTGATCAGGTGCCCAATGGCCTTTTCCTCCACGTAGACGATCTTGTAGGTGCCGTCGGCCTGGCGCTGCCAATACACATTGTCGCTGTTCACCTGAGGGGGCAGGGATTGGGTCAGCACCCCATGGAGACCCCGCCCCTTCACAGCCCCCATGGAGTGCCCTGCCCCCACAAAGACCCCACCCCTTCACAGCCCCCACAGGGAGACTCCGCTCCTTCACAGCCCCCACAGAGTGTCCCCGCCCCCATGGAGGCCCCACCCCTTCATAGCCCCCACGGAGTGCCCCTGGCCCCATGGAGACCCCACCCCTTCATAGCCCCCACAGGGAGACCCCGTCCCTTCACAGCCCCCACAGGAAGACCCCGCCCCTTAGCCCCCATGGAGTGTCCCTGCCCCCATGGAGACCCCGCCTCTTCACAGCCCCCACAGGGAGACCCCACCCCAACACAGTGTCCCACGGACAGACCGAGACCCCACCTCTTCACAGCCCTCCCCCAAATACTGATTTTCATCTTCAGGGGGAGCAGACTTCCTGCCCCCCACCCCATACCTCAGCAAAGATGAAGGGCGCGTCGTACTTCAGGTACACCAGCCCGTTCTTAATGGCCTCCACCGAGCAGGGTCCGCAGCAGAAGATACCTGGGGGGAGGGATTAAAGGGGGAAGGTATGGCCAGGATGGGGGGAAGGGGTGGTGGGGGTGAGAGACACACACACAGTCAGACCCAACAGCCCCCGTGGGGCTTGGGGCCCCAAAACCACGTTCCCGTTGTCCTGGGGAACTCCCCGACACTGGATCCCACCGACCAACAGAGGAGAAGTGCGCACCGGGGGAGGGGGCTTCTCATGCTACAGCAGCAGCGGACCCCCTCTGACCAAGACCCCCACATCTCATCCCCTGGCTCTGCCTTCAAACCTATCCCCCAGGCTCCCCCTCTTCTCCCCTCCCCCCTCTTCCTCTGCCCCCCACTCACCACTGCTGGTCTCTTGGGGGGTGGCATCGACCACTTGCCACCCATCGTACCCCGAGGGCAGGTCAGGCCGGGTCATCCAGCAGTCGTTCCACACATGGAAATTCCTGGGGGGCAGAGGGGGGGGTCACCAGTTGCCTCAGAGCCCCTGCTGGAGTAGCTGGGAGCTGCCCCCCAGCACCCCCTGCTGGAGTAGCCAGGAGCTGCCCCCCAGCGCCCCCCTGGTGGCCGCCCCCTCACCAGACAGAGTCGGCGTTGAGCCGTTCCAGCGGTTTCATGTTCTCGTCGAAGTAGATGTCCATGGTGAGGCTGACGTCCGTGTCGTGGGCAGAGTTGTAGTTGGTGACTGTGCGGGTCGCGATCCCGAAGCACCGCAGGACTGGGGAGGGGGCAGAACGGGGGGGGGGGTGTCAGGAGCTGCCATGGGGGGACATGCCCCCCCCACTCCCTGCAGGATCCCCCACGCGTGATCCCTGTCTGGCCTCTTCATTCGTTCCCTCCTTCCCTCTTCCTTCCCCCTCCATCACTTCATTCCCACCATTCCTCCCTCCCCTCCTTCATCCTCCGTCTGTCTCCATCCCCCCGTCTCGCTCCCTCTTCCCTTCCCTTCCCTCTGTTGTTTCATTCCTTCTCTCCTTCCCCCGCCTCCCTCCTTTCTTTCCAGTCCTCCAGTCCCTCCGTCCTGCGAGCCCCACTTCCGTCCCCTCTCCTTGCTTTTCATTCCCTCTAGTCTTCCTCTCCCTGTGTCCCTCCACTGCTGCTTTCTCCATTCTTTCCTTCCTGCTTCCCCACCCTTTGGTCATTCCCTCGGCCCCCCAGAGACCAGTCAGACCAGAGCCTCCCCCAGTGGCGTCCCCCAGAGGCCAGTAGGGGGCAGTGCATGTCCCAGCAGTGCCCCCGGTTGGCCAGCCAGGCCTGGCACATCCTGCCACAGCAGTGCCCCCCAGTGGCCAGTTGGGGGTAGCATGTCCCCCCCAGCAGTGCCCCCCAGTGGCTAGTTGGAGGCAGCACATCCCCGCCAGAGGGGTCCCCCGACAGCCGGCCAGAGGTGGCATGTCCCCCCCCAGTGGCCAGCCGGGTCTGGCACACCCCCACAGCAGTGCCCCCCAGTGGCCAGTTGGCAGCGCGTTTCCCCCAGCAGTGCCCCCTGGCGGGCAGCTGGGCCTGGCGCTCCCCCCCAGTGGTGTCCCCTAGTGGCCAGTGGGGGGCAGTGCCCCCTCCCCCAGAAGAGGCGCGCCCCAGTTACCGCTGGTGACGACGCCGGCGAAGACCCAGCACTGGCCGTAGAGGACGGGGTAGCCGGTGCGGTGGTACTGCCGCAGGATGTCCACGCTGCCCACCCAGGCCGAGGGGTTGGTGCCCCGCGAGTAGTCGCCTGTCCAGTTCCCCACCAGCACCCCGTTGTCGTCCAGGGAGTTCACCTGCCCCACACCGGGGGAGGGGAGAAAGTGGTAAGCGAGGGGAGAAAGGATGGGGGGGGTGGCAGGGACAGATGGACGGACAGACAGGTGTCGAAGGTGGAGGCCAGGATGGGATGGGGGGGTGGAGGTGCCTCCCCGCCTGCGGGCCCCTCCCCCACTCACCATGGCGGAGACGACGCGGGAGACGTTGATGGGGTCCCCACGCCCCGAGTGGGGCATCCCACGCCGGTCCAGGATGTACAGGCAGGCGTCCAGTATCCCCTTGTCAAACTGGGGAGGAAGAGACGGGGGTCAGTGCTGAATGGCCCCCTCCTGCCCCCTAGGATGCCCCCTCCCCCTCCTGCCCAGGACCCCTGCCCTGGGACGCCCCCTTTCCCATACCCCTCCTGCCCCGGG
>NW_027424265.1:307405-315468 GCF_003597395.2 Chelonoidis abingdonii | reverse complement strand
CCCCCCCCCAGTCCCACCTGCCCGTAGTTCCAGGTGCGCTCCCCGATCTGGCTCTCGGTGCCGTAGTAGATGCGCCCGCTCTCGTTGAGCACGTATTCCTCCAGAACCTCATCTCTGGCTAATATTAGGGCCCCATAACTGCCTATGCTTCCCCCTCCTGCCCTGGGACCCCTCCCTTCCCCATCTCTGCCCCCCCCCCAGTCCCACCTGCCCGTAGTTCCAGGTGCGCTCCCCGATCTGGCTCTCGGTGCCGTAGTAGATGCGCCCGCTCTCGTTGAGCACGTATTCCTCCAGCCAGTCGTCGTGCGGCAGGTACACGGCATCCTCTGGGGTGGGGGGGAGAGGAGGCCATCAGCCCCGCCCCCTGCCTCATAGCCCCGCCCACTAGCCCTCGGCCCCGCCCACTAGCCCTCGGCCCCGTCCCCTGCATCACAGCCCCGCCCCATAGGCCCCGCCCACTGCCTCAGTCCTGCCCCTCGGCCATTCCCACCGCCCTGCCCCCTGGCCATCAGCCCCGCCCACTACCCCAAGCCTCACCCTCTAACCCGCCCACATCAGGTACACTCCATCCCCCCTGCCATGCTCTCCTGTGCCAGGTACACCACATCCTCTGGGGAGGAAGGGTCCATCAGCCCCACCCTTCCCCATAACTTCACCCCCAAACCCTTCTGCTCCAGCTCCAGGTATATTGGCTCCCCCGGGTGTTGTGAGCTTCCCCCTGGCAGTGCCCCCACATCCCGCAAGCCTGACCCTCAGCAGCTGCAAGCTTTCCTCCGGCGGTGCCCCCACGCCCCACAAGCCTGACCCCCATGGGCTGTGAGCTTTCCTCCAGCAGTGCTCCCACACCCCATGCCCTGTGAACCTGACCCCCATGGGCTGTGAGCTTCCCTCCAGCAGTGCCCCCACACTCCATGCCCTGTGAGCCTGATCCCCATGGGCTGTGAGCTTCCCTCCGGCAGTGCCCCCACACTCCACGCCCTGTGAGCCTGACCCCCATGGGCTGTGAGCTTCCCTTCAGCAGTACCCCCACACCCTGTGAGCTTGACCCCTATGGGCTGTGAGCTTCCTCTCAGCAGCGCCCCCACGCCCCACGCCCTGTGAGCCTGACCCCATGGGCTGTGAGTTTCCCCCCGGCAGTGCCCCCACACCCCACACCCTGTGAGCCTGACCCCATGGGCTGTGAGCTTCCCCCCAGCAGTGCCCCCCACTTACCGCGGCACCAGGGGTTGAAGAGGATGTAGATCTCGTTGCGGGGGTCGAAGGGCATCTGGTACTCGCCAGCCGGGCTCCGCGTCTTGACACTGAAGCGGTACTTGCCGATGACGGCGGTGGGGGCGGTGCTGACCCGCAGGGACAGGCTGTCGTCGGTGGAGTCTGTCACCTCGGCCGACCAGCCCAGTCCGGGCAGCGGGGCCCCCACTGGCACTAGGATGTGTGTGGCCTTGGACACCTGGGGTGTGGGGCCTGTGAGGGGAGACAGGGAGTGAAACTCTTTGTGGAGTACCCCCCCTAGCCCTGTGGTCAGCCCCCCAGCCCAGCCCCCCTCTATTCCCTGACACCCCACTCCCCGAGCCCTCCATCCAGCTCCCTGGCCCAGCCCCCCTCCAGCCAGCCCCTTGCCCTACCCTGCCCAGCCCCTCTCTATGCCTTCACACCCCATCCCCCAACAAGGCAGACAGACCCCCACCAACCCTTCCCCCCTCTGGCCAGCCCCTTCTAGGAGAAACTACCACCCATCCCCCCACACTCTGTCCATCTACCCCCCGCCCCTTTCTCTAGGGATGGACCAGTCATCCCCATGTGCCCCCATCCCTGGGCCCAGACACCCAGATATATCTGATCTCACATAGCATAGGACTGGAGGAGCATTGATGGGGGGAACTCACAGCCCCAGCGTGTCCCTAGCCAGGGGCACTGCTGGGGGGAAGCTCGCAGGCCTGGCACATCCCTGGCTGGGGGCACTGCTGGGGGGAAGCTCACAGGCCCAGCATGTCCTGCTGTCCCAGCCCTGTGATCTCAGCTCCATCAGCAGGTCTGGGCAGGAGGCGCCCCTCCCAAACCTGTTTGACCCGAGTGTGGGGGAGCCGGGGTGGGGCCCAGTGGGGTGCGGTTGCCCCGCTTCCCTTCCACACCCTGCTGCCTCCCACAGCCTCACTCTCAGCCAGCATGGGACTGCTGCACTGCGAGCTTCCCCACAGCAATGCCCCCGGCTGGAAGAGTGGGGTCTCCAGGGCTGTGAGCTTTCCCCCAGCAGTGCCTCAAGCTAGGGGGAGGGAAGCGGTTTCTAGGGCTGCGAACTTCCCCCCAGCAGTGCCCCCAAACTGGGACAGTGGGGTCTCCAGGGCTGCAAGCTTCCCTCCAGCAGTGCCCTCAGACGGGACAGGGGGAGAATCGGGTGTTGTGAGCTCCCTGGCCAGTGGTGCCACGTGGGCTCAGGGTCTGGCCAAGCAAGGAGGGGTGTGGGAATGTGGTCACCACATCTGGAGAGCTGCCGGAGCAGGCGGGTGGCTAATGTCGGGGTGGGTTTGTGGCCCCAGGGTGTGAGACTTGGGAATGGGGGTAATTACAGAGCTGGCTGGGCCGGTGACCAAGGGAACAGGCCGCGCCTTGGAGCCAGCCCCGTGGAGAGGCAGAATTCCTCCCCCCCGGATCAGCTATGGCCTCTCGTAAGAATGGCCAGACTGGGTCAGACCAAAGGTCCATCTAGTCCAGTGTCCTGTCTGCCAACACTGGCCAATGCCAGGTGCCCCAGAGGGAATGAACAGAACAGGGAATCATCAAGTGATCCATCCCGTCGCCCATTCCCAGCTTTTGGCAAACAGAGGCCAGGGGCACCATCCCGGCCCATCCTGGCTAATAGCCACTGATGGACCCATCCTCCACGAACTTATCTAGTTCTTTTTTAAACCTTGTTATGGTCTTGGCCTTCACAACATCCTCTGGCGAGGAGTTCCCCAGGTTGGCTGTGTGCTGTGTGAAAAAATACTTCCCTTTGTTTGTTTTAAACCAGCTGCCTATTAACTTCATTGGGTGACCCCTAGTTCTTGTGTTATGAGTAGAAAATAACACGTCCTTATCTACTTTCTCCACCCCAGTCACAATTTTATTGACCTCTGTCAGATCCCTCCTTAGCCGTCTCTTTTCCAAGCTGAAAAGTCCCAGTCTTATTAATCTCTCCTCATACAGAAGCCACTCCAGACCCCTAATAATTTTTGTTGCCATTTTCTGAACCTTTTCCAATTCCAATAGCCCTTTTTGAGATGGGGCGACCAGAACTGCATGCAGGATTCAGCAGGGGGCACTGTGGGGAGCGGGGCCAGAGGTCCAGTAGTGGGGGTCCTGCCCCCCAGCATGTGATACCATGGGGCAGTGGGGGGCACCGTGGGACACTGGGGGGAACCATAGGGAGGCAGGGGGCACTGTGGGGTGGAAGGGAGGAGCAGCAGGGGGAATTGCAGGGCCGTGGGGGCTGCTGGGGGGCAGCAGGGGGCACTGGGGGTGCCAGGAAGCAGCAAGGTGGCACTGTGGGGCAGCAGGGGGCAGCAGGGGATGCCAGGGAGCAGCGAGGAGCAGTGGGAGAAGGAAGAGGGAAGCAGGGAGGTAACAGGAGTGCTGGGGGGCAGTGGGGCATAGCAGGGGCCTCACGGATCAGCTCTCACCGACTAGCAGCTCCAGGCAGACCTGGGGCAGCAGGGGGTCCTGGGGAGCAGCAGGGTGGAAACGAGGAGCAGCAGGGGAGCCACAGGGGCCCCTTCTCTCACTGATGACAGCTCCAGGCAGACCTGGTGCAGCCCGGAGTCATGGGGGAGCAGTCGGGGGTGGGGACAGCAGGGGGTGCAGCAGGGGAGCCCCAGGGGCTGGCTCTCATCGATGAGCAGCTCCAGGCAGACCCGGTGCAGCTTGGGATCGTAGGGAGAGCAGCAGGGGGTGGGGACAGCACAGGGCACTGGGGAGTAGCAGGGGGCAGAGACAGCAGGGGCTGCGACAGGAGCAGGGGGCACCAGGGGGAGCCCCAGGGGCCTGGCTCTCACCGATGAGCAGCTCCAGGCAGACCCGGTTTAGCTCAGGGTCATAGGGGGAGCAGCAGGGGATGGGGGCAGCAGGGGGTGCTGGGGAGCAGCGGGGGCAGGGATAGGCAGGCCGGGCGTTGTGGGGCAGGCAGACGGCAGGGGTGCAAGCGGCGGGGCCCAGGGGCCTAAGCTCTCACCTGCAAAGGTAGGGCAGACTCCAGGCAGACGGCCGGTGGAAGTCAGGGGGTTTGGTGCGGGGCCCAAGGGAGGGCCCTGGAGCAGCAGGGCAGCAGGACAACATGGGGCAGCAGTGGAGGTGGGGTAGCACGAGGGGACGGCATGGGGGAGGGACAGCGGGGGTCAGGCAGGGGCGAGCGGCGCAGGGGTTGCTGTGGGGGCAGAGGGGCATGCAGGGTGGCCGCAGCAAGGCCGCCACGGGGCCCGAATCTCACTGACAACAGCTCGCAGGCAGACCGACCGGTGGAGCTTGGGGGCAGAGAGGCGCGGGGAGCAAAGCAGGAGGCATAATCAGGGACAGCAAGGGGCGCGACGCGGGGGAAACCCCCAGGGGCCCGACCTCAACCGATGAGCAGTTCCTGCAAGGCAGACGGCCGGGCAGCTCGGGGCAGCAGGGGGTGGCTGGGGAGCGCAGGGCAACGGAAGGACAGCAGGGGGCCCGCGGGGAACCCAGGGGCCCGGCCTCACCGATGAGCAGCTGCAGCAAGCCCGGGTGGAGTCGGGAGCATGAGGGGTGGTCTGGGGAGCCAGCAAGAAGGATGCCAGGGGCTCGTCAGTGGAGGTACGGTTGGCGAGCCGCCGGGGGGAAGCAGGGACAACAGGGGGCACTGGCAGGGGCAGGGGGGGCTGTGGGGGGCAGGGACAGCAGGGGATGCTGGAGAGCAGCAGAGCACAGGGAAAGCAGGGGGCGCCGTGGGGGGCAAGGGCAGCAGGGGGCGCCACGGGGGAGCCCCAGGGGCCCGGCTCTCACCGATGAGCAGCTGCAGGCAGACCCGGTGCAGCTCAGGGCAGCAGGGGGTGCTGGGGAGCAGCAGGGCACAGGGACAGCAGGGGGTGCGATGAGGGCAGGGAGCGCTTTGGGGGGGCAGGGACAGCAGGGGTGCCACAGGGGAGCCCCAGGGGCCCGGCTCTCACCAATGAGCAGCTCCAGGCAGACCCGGTGCAGCTCGGGGTCGTAGGGCTGCCGCAGCTGCAGGCGGATGTCAAAAGGCTGCCCCCGGCGCACAATCAGCTCGTCGTACTCGAACTCGTCCGTGCGGTGGGCTCGGCGATTCGCCCCCGAGCGCTGCCCCATCAGGTCCATGCCGCTCACCACCAGCATCCCCTCTGTGGGACAGGGCGCCGGTCAGCGAGGGGCTCTGGGGGGGCAGCAGGGTCCCCCCAGACCCAGAAAGGGGAAACCCAGTGGGGAAGGGGCAGGGGGCAGCAGGGGACCCCCAACACCCTTAATGGGGAACCCCAGAAATGGAGGGGTAGGGGATCCCCCAGACCCAGAAAAGGGAACCCCAGCGGGGGAGGGGCAGGGGTCAGCGGGGGATAACCCCGACCTAGGAAGGGGAACTCCAGAAGTCAGAGGGGCAGGGGACACCCCAGATCCAGAATGGGGGCCACTTGACATGCAGCCGGAACCTCATTGGCAGTTGGGGGAGGGGCAAGGGCCAGATGCCCACAAGCTAGGGGAGGGGGAAGGTCAGCAGGGGCCCCCCAGAGCAGGAGGGGGGTGCTGGGGGAAGGGGCACCCTGGGGCTGGGGATCAGAGTGGGGCAGGGTGCTCTGAAGGGGGAGGGGAATAAGGGGGTCCCATGTGGAGAACAGGATTCCCAGTGGGGAATTGGGGTGCCATGAGGAGACATGGGGGATCCACAAGTGGACTCCAGTGGGGAGTAGCATCTAGATTCTCCTCCACTCCCTGCTGCCCCCAACACCCACCCCGGGGACCCCACAGCGGTGCCCAGATCAAGTCCAGCGCTGGTTCACCAGCATGGGAGTCCCCTCCTGCCCCTGGGGAACCCCCCTCACCCCGGATGACTGGCTGGGCTGGCCGGGACCCCGGCACCTCCCCCGGCGCTGGCCCCCAGTCTGTGTCGTCTCTGGTCCCTGTGCAGCATTTGCAGCATCTGCAGAATTTGCTGAAGAAGGATCGCTTCCTCCTTCCAGGCGGGGGATCAGGCGGGCCAGGCTGGCGGACCCGGTAGCTGGCACTCGCCCATCTCCCCACATCCATCCGAGTATCAGGCTCCGGCATCCTGCCTGTGGGGGGAGAGAGACAAGCAGTGAACACAGTTCCCCGGCGCTGTTATATGCGACTGTTCCCCTGCCAAGCCCCACCCCAGAGGCAGCTGCATTTCAGTACTGAGCACATCACTTCCTGACATATGTCAGGGGGAGGGCTGCCTGCCGAGCGGGTCACAGGAACTAAGTGATGGGGAAATCGGCCTCGGGACTGTGAGGAACTAGGTCAGAGATGCTTCACCCTGGTTCTGCGTCAGATGTCCAGCCTGAGTCAGGAAGGGAACGTGCATGGGGATGGACAGACAGCCAGGGAGGTGACGTCGGGATTTTGGGGGGTGCGAGGAGAGCCCAGAGTTGGCCAGGCTACAGTACCTGGATTGGGCACTGGGGGGCTGTGACAGGGAGGCGTGACAGGGGCCCAGGGAAGGCAATGGAAGCGCAGGGTGGAGTCAGGGCAGAGGGGTCAGAAGGGACTACCCTCTGCCCCAGGAGCCCCACTGCACCCCACCTGCTCACAGAGTGGAAATTTAACAGGGAATCGAGGAATTTGATGCCTCTGGAACCCAGGAGTCCTAACCCCCCCCCCATCCTCTAACCACTAGCCCCCCCTTCCCTCCTCCAGCTGAGGAGAGAACCCAGGAGTCCTGCCCCCACATCTAGCCACTAGTCCCCTTCCCCTCCCAGAGCTGGAGACAGAACCCAGGAGTCCTGACACCCAGCCACCTCGCTGCTCAAACTCCCTCTAAAGCAGGTGTTGTCAAACTGGGGGTCAGGACCCCTCAGGGGGTCGGGAGGTTATTACAGGGGGGATCGCAAGCTGACAACCTCCACCCCGAACCCCACGGTCACTGTGCCTCCAGCATGTAGAATGGTGGTAAATATAAAAGAAGTGTTCAGAGGCTTGGTCACCAGTAGGAAAGTTTGAGCGCCACTGCTCTAAGCACTGCACACCCCTCTCCTCCCTGCAGTGACTGAGGACCAGGACTCTGGGGAGGGGACCCGGGACAGTCTGCCAGACCCCAACCCGCCCCCAGGCTAAGCACCCCACACCCCCATCACCCCAAAGCGTCCAGCTCCCGCAGCCCCCAAGCATCCCAACTCCCAAACTCCACCCCATTCCTTCTGCAGCCCCCAAACATCCCAGCACATCGTCCCCAGGCCCTCAGTATCCCAGCAGCTCTTCCTCCAGCCCGCAAACTCTCAGCACCTCTTCCTCCAGCCCCCCAAACTTCCCAGCCCCCAAACTCCCAGCACCTCCTCCCCAGCCCCCCAATATCCCAGTACCTCTTCCCCACACCCCAAACTTCCCAGTACCCCAAATCCCCAGCACCTCTTCCCCCAGCACCCCAAATTCCCAGCACCCTGAAATCCACAGCACCTCTTCTCCGAGCCCCCCAAAATCTCCAGAACCTCATCCCCAGCCCCCCAATATCCCAGCCCCTCTTCCCCCACACCCAAACTTCCTAGTACCCCAAATCCCCAGCATCTCTTCCCCAGCCCCCCAAATTTTCCAGCCCCCAAACTCCCAACACCTCCTCCCCAGCCCCCCAATATCCCAGTACCTCTTCCCCACACCCCAAACTTCCCAGCACCCCAAATCCCCAGCACCTCTTCCCCCAGCACCCCAAATCCCCAGCCCCCCGAAATCCCCAGCACCTCTTCTCTGAGCCCCCCAAAATCCCCAGCACCTCATCCCCAGCCCCCCAATATCCCAGTCCCTCTTCCCCCACACCCCAAACTTCCCAGTACCCCAAATCCCCAGCATCTCTTCCCCAACCCCCCAAACTCCCAGCACCTCTTCCC
>NW_027424265.1:287933-305843 GCF_003597395.2 Chelonoidis abingdonii | reverse complement strand
GAGACACCTCTTCCCCTGCCCCACCTCCCTGACCCCTTGCACACCCCTCAATCGATCTGTCCCCATCCACCCCATCTATCTCCCCATGGACACCCCAGCTAATCTAGCCCCATGCGCCCCCCTCGCTCCATCCACTCCACTCCCTCACTGTCTCTCAGCAGCTCCATCCCCTGCCCTCTGCTCCGCAGGGCCTGCGCTGTGGGAGTCCCCCTGTCCCCTGCTGAGTGGGGCCCCCCACCGCCCTCAGCTTCCCTGTAACCATGTCACTCAAGCAACGTCTCCTGCTCCCCCCAACCTGCTGCGCCACTGAACAGCCTCCAGCAACCATTCTCCACATTGCCAGGACAGAGCTGGGAGAGAACCCAGGAATCCGGGTTGCCAGGCCCCCTGCTCTAACCACTGGACTTCCCTCCCCTCCCAGGGCAGGGACAGAACCCAGGCTAACCCCAGGAGCTGATGGGGCTGCATCAGGACAGGCCCTGGGAAGAGAGTGAAGCTGGGGGAGGGGGGGTTGTCTCAGCTGGGGGCAAATTGATGGGCTTGGGCTGGGCACTGGGGTATCTCTTTCTCCCAGAACCCCTGAGCCTGCCCCTCCCCTCCTGAGCCCCAGAGATGTTAATTGTGCCAGGGACAGGGGATTTGGGGCCCTAGTCAAGCCAATGCTGAAACAGACAAAACCAGCCCAACCTGCCCCACAGAGCCCAGGGATTCTCCCCCTGCGGGGAGGCTGGCTCAGAACCAGCCCAAGGGTGGGGGCCTGCCTGGCTCAGGGGGGCAGAGAATGGGACACGGGGCCTCCCCCACCAGCCCTGCTGGTGCCCCTCACTCCCCACCCACAGCCCCCATTAGGCCAGCCCTGCCTGTGCCCCTCACTCCCCACCCACATCTCCGGCAAGCCCAGCCCTGGGCTCCCCCCCCACCCAGTCAGGAATTTGGGAGGAGGCGGTGAAGTGTCTCCCAACTGAACCTGGCTCCCAGCCTGGGGTTCCTGGCACCGTGGGGCCAGGGAGTGGAGGGGGAGGAGCCCCAGGTGGGGCTGGCTAGGTGCTGCCCCACATCGCTCAAAGCTTGATGTGCCAAGAAACGCCCGGGATGTTGTAACCCCTGCGGTGGCTCCAGTTGTGTGTCGGAGTGTCACCGTTCCCACGAAGACCGTGAAGCAACCGGGGCGAGCGGCGGATGTCGCGGCTTCCGCTGGGGTGCAGCAGCCCAACGAAGCACTGAGTGCGAGGAATTCGGTGTAACAGCTGGGGCCCCACCCCAGAGAGGGGTGATGTCAGAGCAAATTCCTTCTGTTCAGGGAGTGGGCCGGCAGCCGGGGGCTGGGCTAGTGGGGGCTGCGGGTCGGGGTGAGAGGCACCGGCAGGGCAGGGGGGGCAGGGCGGGCAGGGCTAGACTAGCAGGGCTGCGGGTGAGGAGGGGCACCGGCAGAGCTGGGGGACAGTGAATGGGAGGGGCGGGGAGGCTGTGGGCCTGTGTTCACGAAGTGAGGAGCGTAACAACAGGCGATTAGGAGTAGCTGGGCGTGGACTAGCAGTGGGCTGTGGGTCGGCGGACTGCAGGGCATGGCAGAGCTGGGATGGGGGACGGGCGTGCTGGGTCGGTACGAGGCGGCACACAGCCAGAGCTGCGGTGTGGGTGATGGACGGTTATAAGCCTAGTCTTTTCACCCAACCCTTGAAAGAACAAAGAACCATCTTTTCAACCCAGCATTGGCCCTTATCACATCAATGGCACAACTTCCATTATAGCATTCTGGGCCTGGATTTCACCCTAATTTTATTATTCATCGTGGTTTCTCGCGACCACACTCTGCTCCACTTTAACCATTATGTGAAACAGGAATGGGGGAGATTGAAATCACTTTTATTAAGGATAAAAAAGACAGACTATACTAGTATAGTTCAGTTCCAAAGACTACCTTCCTATTTCACAAGAAAAAGGTGAGACAGGACACAGACCACAACACTCACTCCAATACATATCTATAGCACAGGAAGCCATGCTCTGCAAAAGCTGGTGTCTCAATAAAGTGGCTGTCAACAGATATAATTGAGGTGCCAGTCCTGGCCGCCGTGGAAGTCAATGTGACGGATGCTTTAACCATTGGGTTTCAAGAGGCCTAGGAGTTCCACCCTAAGTGTTAACATTAAGGGGCTCAGCTGTGACTCTAAGTATGCAGGGTTTGCAAGGGGAGAAAACAGGGGCTAGAAACAGTGGTATTCATAATGTGCCTTTGGCTACTCAAGAGGTCATGTTCAGTAGAAGCCATCTACTACACATCTAAATACATCATGTGCTTCCCCCCACTGCCTTCTGGTCATAGGCCACAAGACGAGGTGGCTTCATGCTCCCCAAATCTGAAACTTCATTTCCTCTGGGGTAATGTAGTGTTTGTGTCGCGTAGTCCACCCTGGTTCTGTATTTTCAGTATTGCTGCTGACAGACCTTCACATTCAATGCGGGGGGCAGCCATCATTTGGACTGTTGAGTGGAGTGGAATGTTTCAGTGGAGAAAAGATATTCCACTCGAATAATGTCCTTTCGTTAAACACTGCCATTGGTAATGGATCAACAACTGTAACCAGCTTAAATGCAGACTGGCACACTGGTGCCACTTGGCTGACTGTCAGTGCCGTTGGTTACACTTATATCAGAGCTGACCTGGGTGGAAGCAAAATGTTTTGGGTTTTTTTAGGACTGTAAGCTGTTGGGACAAGGGACTGTGCCTCCCCTCTGTGCAATGGAAAGGGTCATAGAACATTTTTGATGGCACTGTACTAATATACCATTAGTAATACACTGTCTTAATATACAGCTTAAAAAACATGTAATAGTCACAGCTGCAAAAGTCTGAATTTCTAGCTCCACCTTATTACATTTGGAGATAATGCAGCTCATTTTCAATATACAGATACTGGTATCTCTGCGTTATAGCATCCTAGTATACTTGTGTGTTTTTAATGAGCAAATGTCATCAACTCTCTTGTCACTTTTTTTTAATTCTCTTTGCTCCTTGGCCAGCTGGCTTGCTTGGAAGACCAATGGATAATTGCGACTGCAGCAATGGTTTGGCATTCAGCTGAATACCACCTATAGCATTGGTGCTCCCTGATGCCTCAAGTATGTCAAGTTATGGGAGACTCACATGAGAGCTGTGCCATACTATCCTATTTCACCAGGAAAAAACGGTCTGTTTGTTTGTTAGCAGAGAGAATAAAAAAAATCCTATTCAAAGTGAAACGAATGCAACATTTCACTTTCCATGAAATAGAATATTTCTCCATAGAGCACTAGATCTTGTCAAATGGTTGGGATAAAATAGTTTAGCAAATGCTTAGGATTTCCACCTCTAATTGTCACCCTGCTTCCTCTGTCTCTAGTACTTCAAGTTATTGGCTATGAGCCCTTTTTCTCAGACCTGAACGAGAGCAGAAGTAGCAGATATTAATAATATCTCTCTGAACAACCAGCTGTGACATCGATCTGCCGATAATGTGAAGTATGGTAATGATATACAGCTGCACTGTAGGGAGAACTTAGCAGGCTCACTCAGTGACCCTCTTCGGGTCTCCTCGTGTTACTAAGAGTGCCAGAGATTATCGAAGTGAAAAATAAGCTGGGAAGAGCTGTTACATGGAGGGAAGGAGAGGAGGTGCCCAGAAGAGGTATGTAAATGGGCATCGAGTGGGATGTCGTGACATGGTGGGAGGCTGTAGAAAGTGGAATTTATGTTCAAAACCCCCTTCACCTTCAAAAGTTTCTTGCCAAACTCTCGCCACCACTCACTTCTCTTTCCTCACCATTGCATATGGATTAACTGTGTGTGGAAAAGGTGGATGTTTCTTTCTTTTGCAAGAGAGAAGCTTCATTGGAGGATGTGAGATGGGCCAGAGGTATGACACATGGGACATGCCTGATGGGAGGAGTTCTCTTTCAGATGGGACAGTCTTCAGTGGTTACAATAGCCAGAACTTACACCACAGGGAATGAGCTCTGTATAAGAGGGGGCCACAAAGGACGGTCGCACCACGTAATTCCGACGAGTGGAAACTAGAACAGAGGCCCAGGGTGAGTAGACCATCTTCAGAATTATAGAGACAGGTAGAAACTCATTGAGGTGCTGATGTCATGCACTCCAAGCGGCAACTACTCCACCACTCTTGCAAGAATGCAGCATTTCCTTGCTGCCAAGTGACCACGTGCGCTATAGGCCTGATGTGAAGGAGTGGGGGAGAAGGCAGGAGCCTTTATTAAAGCCCTCCCTACTAGGGACACCTGGCCCACTGGCGTGCTGCACTTCCCCCTCCAACTGGCACTCAAGGAGCTCAAACACCAGAAGTTCTTGCTGGGGTCTCCTTTACAGATGTGCAAGATTAGTGCAGGAATTATGATTCCCTGACTTTCTGCTTGGTCCACGTGCATCCAGATGCCCCAGGGAGCTGGCTCTAGACCCTTAGGGGTGAGAGTATGTATTTGTAATAAATATTATAACATAAGAACATCTTAAGCATTCTTTTCCATACACCATTTGGCAAAAACAAGTAGAATTGTATGGTTTTGTGGGTGACCTACAACTATTCTGTTTCAATTGCAGCTGCTGCTGACAGGACCTTTCAAGCGCCAACGAATCTCAAGACTTGAGCTTGGCCCCAGGTTTGTCACTGTCGGGCTCAAAGCACAGAAACGATAATTGTAAAGCAACATGAGGTATGGTTTTATATTAATTTTTTTTTTAAACATGAGAGATGGTTGAACAAAGGGTTTTTTCTTAATACCTTGTATTGCTTCTTTCGCGATCCTTGGGCTCCAGCAGGTGTGCTGTGAGGCTAGGATTACAGGTGGCTTTTTTGCAAGTATGCTAAGAGGGATGTGATGTTACGGAGCAACGTTTTCGCTAGTAGCTCTCGTGGAGGATGTGAAAAAAGCAGATACGAGAGAGGACCAACCGGCAGACCAGATCAGTTATCTAGTGGGGTGCGAAGATGCACAGAATGGACTGGGTATATGACTCTGCGGGGTGGTCCCCAGGGTTCTGGTAGTAGCATCTAAGAGTTGAAACACGCAAACTCGTCGACCCAAAGGGGTCCCAGCATTATAAGAGTGGCGATGCTGTTACTGTGATACTGGGCTAGCGGGGGGTCCCTGCGTCGGGTAGAGGGCATATGGCGCATAGATAGCTCGCAGGAGGCTTATCATTTATAGAGCGTAAATATTATGGTTCATTAATGGGTGCAACCGTGCCGGAACTATCGAGGAAGATTTTCATTGGCATGTTGAGGTGGGTCATACCAGGCACACATGACAGCCTCAGAGTTTAAGGTGCCAGAATATCAAACACAATAATTTATCTATACCCTGGGGACTTGTTTGATTGTTCAGATTTTTCCTTTTGTTGAAGTGGAACTAGCAGGTGATGGTGCAGGTATGAGCGGGTTAAGAGAGGACTGTGTGAGCAGAAGCTGCGTGTGAGAGCTGAAATGGAATGTGGGAGGTCTGCTCTGGGTGTTCAAGGCGTGAGAGATGCGGACACCGGATCATGTATTCATACATGGTACTGGAAATGGCGCGCAGTTTGACCACTAAGATTGGGCTCTGAGGCTGTAGTACTAGCTCATATATAGGTGGGCGCTGCGCGCTCCACCGCGCGCGCTGGCAAGTTGTTCTGCATGATGGGCAAAGCTGCGATGCGCGCCGAGTCAGTTTACATGGGCAAATCTACTCTCGAAGTGGCACGCTGCAGGGATCCAGATTTATCGGATGTACGCGCGCGAGTTGGATTGGAAAGCAGATCATTTACTGATCTACCAGACTGTTAGTGCATCCCTGCATATAGGTTTGAAAGTGTGCTGGGTGCTATGACTAGCTAGGACCCGGCTGCGTCTTGGATTGTCATAAGGGTAAGGGGCATTGGCCATAGCGTTACGTATGTCATGAACATTGTAGTTTTGATATTGCAACATTTTGAATGTAGAGTAATGTCGTGGGAGGGCGCGGATGGGATGTGCAGGGGTCTCCTGCGGCTAAGTGAGGCTAGGCAAGTGTGTTAGAGGACTGCGGTCTACTCAGGCATGGTATGGAGTTGGCTGGGCTGTGTGGCAAGGGGCCCACTAGCACGGGAGCTAATGGTTCGGTAACTGTGTGCCCATCTTGGGGAGCAATATCCTTGCTCCGCTGGGAACGTGGGCATGTGTGGCAGAACGACGTGGTACCGAGCGGGCAAACTGGCCTGACGACGCACCGAACTTGTTGAGTGACTAGGCTAGATAGCAGTGCCATAAATATACGAAAGATAGTGCCGCAGAGGGTAGCACCTACAGACACTCTAGGAGTGTCGTGAGAGCCGGCGGACTGCACACTTCCATAATGTGGATTCAAATGCGAGGGGGGAGTGCCAGGTCAGATAGAACATATAGTAGAAGGTCGCGAACACTTTAGTGCCTATAATGGAACTCTTGGATTATATACTGTCTGGGTCTGGCTGGTTCTAGCCACGGTGACCCTTCTTGCACGTGGCTTATCTTTGAGGAGGCATTGGCAGGAAGGCTTGGCCTTCCCATCATTGAGGGGAACGCGGTAGACGAGTGGCTGTGTGAAGTTGAGATCTAGGGAAGGTTACATTAGGACACGCAGCAGAGCTTGGGAGGGGGATCGCGCCGATGTGACCGGTGGTAGAGTCTGCGCAGGGCTCAGGAGTGAGGCATAGCTATATTGAATGTGTAGCAGCCGGGCAAACGTTCTTAATGTACAAATCGGTTCAAATTGCTTTGGTTTTTATTAGTATTTTTCTGAAGCAAAGCACAAATGTGAAATTGTCTTATATTTAATGATGAGAGTACTAAGATGAGGGGATGCACTCAGCGTCAATACCAGCTAGACGCATGACAGTCGAGTTGGGGCAGGCTGGGCGATGGATTATGTCGCAGCCTCGCTGCTGAGAAGATTCGTCCGATCGCTCATTCCAAACCGCTCACAGGATGTGAGCCGTATCTCGGCACTTCCCCAGCCCACGGAAAACTATTTTCAGTTTGATTTTTTTCTCTTTAGTTAAATGTAAATATTGTAGGGCATTCTGGAGGGAGAAGGAGCTGCGCCAAGTAGCGCTGCTGTGGTGGCTATAGGAATTATGGGGTAGGACATGCGGGTCAAGAGAGAAATGTTTTAAGAACATGCACTGCCTATCAGGCTGCATAGTTTTATTGGCATTAATCTCATCAACCTGAGTCAAATCAGGGTCACAGTTTCATTAACATTTTCAATTGGAGCCATCTGCTGATCTGTACACCCAGCTGGGAAGATTCTGGTTATTAAGTATTCATTGGTCTTCCATAAGAAGGACTGGTCGGGAAGTGCACCGGCAGTGCGTATTGGGATTGGCATTGGCAGCACTGGAATCCAGGCCAGATACGCCTGGAGACAGTCGCTCGCGCACTGCTTGTCCGAGTGCTCAGACTAACTGCCGCGTGCAGGTTTGCAGATAGTCATCGTGGGTTGATAGTGTTATGCACGCACGTGAGTAATGGGGACTGGGGTCGGGTAGGGGCTCCCAGGGCACTAGCTGCCACTCAGTATCGGGTGGCAGCCGCGGATATTGGATGGCGCGGGATTGACTCGACGCGTCAGGAGTAGAGAGTGGCCCCTGGCAGGGCCAGTGGGCAGGGATGTATGCTATCACAAACCCCTTAAGGAAGAAATAACTTTTGAAAAGCTATTTGTGGTTCAAAGCAGGGCTTCCAAATTGGCAAAACAAAGGCTCACAGTGCGGCACCAGCGGGGAAGACAAATCACACGTCAGCACGGAGCTTTGTAGTACAGCCTGGGCCGTGCAAAACTGTGTATTGGAATCAGGCGCGCTTTGGTCTGTTCATTGTCGGTGGTGAGGTTTGAGACACCCAGCTGTAACGTAACAATTCACATGTTTCCAGGTTTACTCGTTTTTGGTATTTTCCCACGGGTAGTCTCCATGTTTAATACTTATTGTTGCGAGCGAGGGGAGGGAAGGGGGCGAGAGTGCTCAGCCTCCATCCCAGCCCCAATTCAGGCCTGATAAAACCCCCCTGGAGGGCGTTCTCCACTACGGTCAGGCTGAGAACAGAGCCGCCAGCTCTAGTAGTGCGGCAACTCCAGGGAGGGGCTATTTGAGTGATAACATGCTCCAGAAGGCAGGTCTTCCCCCTCTCACCGACAGGGGCAGGAGGCGGATGTCATTGGGAATTGTGGAGGTTCATCATAATTGTGGTCGCAATGGGTTAGGAGATGGTCTGGTTCTTCTTGAGATGATCACTGTCGGTGTGGCGTGAGGAGCAGCAGAGTCAAGGGGGTTGCAATGGCATAGAGGGGCATCTCCAATATCATATCCTCTCAGATGTGCATACCTGCCTCTCGAATTTCAATCCTCTGCCTCTTACTCCTCCTTCTTCCTGGTGCTTACTATTCTCTCCATCTCCCTCCTCTCACTTTCTGCTCTCTTCCCCGCTGCCCGTGCGGGTGGCTCCTGCGTGCTCGCTCTCGCTTGCAGAGATGAGCATTGGTGTGGTTTAAGAGACGCGCTAACAGCGTATGTGGTGTGAGAAGTGCTTATACGATTACATTCACATACACAGAGAAAGTTCGCAATGAGGTGTAGATATGGTAGAGAAAGAACGTGACTCCGCACATACAACATGATTCTCACAGTGTTAGATGCTTCCATCTAGTGGTCTCACATCCGCCAAGTAGCTTCTGAGCTCATGTCATTTTCCTATGGGACGCAGTCAGGAGGTATATCTTAGTTGCAAAGAGCTGCTCCGCACCTTCAGCACTCCTCTACCCGGTGCGAACCCTGGAAAGAGATACAAACACTCGTTCATTCTGTGGCTAAAATCTGAAAAAAGCCATGAGTGTGAGTGGTGCAGGGCAGGCTCTGATATCGTAGATGATCGTGTCGGGTGCTTCCTGCTCGCGCGCTCCATGGTGTTGGCGATTTGGAAGCCCTGCTTGATACAAAATAGCTTTATTTCAAAGGGTGGCTTTTCATTGAGGTGGTGTGTCGGGTGGGATACATACGAGAGAGTCGTGTGCGGCGTTCGCTCTGCGGGTGCGGTGTGAGTGTCATGCGGTACCTTCTCCAGAGTCGTGTCTCTGCCACATCTACTGTCGTAAGGTTCAGATTCAGCCGTCTGATCGTGCCAATATTTACGCGCCAGTGGCTAGGAAAAAGTACACGAGATAAGTCCGGTCATGGAGCTGACTTCCCCTCGAGACTGCGCACAGAGTGTTACGCAGTCAGCGATTCTGGCTGGAATTTGTGCACAAATGCAGTAGATGCATCAATCGCTGGCAGCTTCTTGTAGGCAAGTCAGTGACCTTATGGAGGTGAGTGACTAGAGACGAGTGATGTCCTCGCAGCTGGTGTGTGATGAAGTGTGCTTCTGTCTCATGCAATCGCTCTCACCAATCGACCAACTTCTGTACCCTGTTTGCTGCAGGTTGATGATGCTCAATGCTCTCCTCTTATTCCCAGCTCTGCTACATGTCTAGTTCTTGAACTATCCTACCCTCTACTCTTTCTCATACATGCTTCCATCACCTGCTGTCACCTACAGTAACTCAGAGAAGTTCCCTTCTCTCAATACAATATTTTAAGACATTTAATCCATACCTGAAAGAGACATTCCCAAGACTGAAGCCCTCTCTCTGTGGCTGGCGCATATGCTTGACGCGCACATCTCCGCGCTGTGTCGTCATGTATTGCATACGCCGAGATGTTTCCTCAGCAGCTGGTGGCCATTATTCCTCGTACTCCCTCTCTGTCGAGCGTATCAAGTAGCTCACTTCTTTTAGTTCTCACTTCCTTCTATCTTAAGATCATTGTACTTCTCCTCTAGTTTCTGCTCTTCTTCAGATCTATACTCACTGATACACCACATAGTCCAACTTGAATCATTTGGTGCATTAATTCGACACTTCTGCACTCCTTATAAGTTCGTATCTACCAGACCTCCTGCTGCACTATAGCCAAGTGGATCTCCCTAGTGTCCAATCCTTCTACGTGTGCTCTACTCCTCTTTTACATGCTCTCAAGTCTCGCTCTGCCCGGATTACAGACTAGTACCATAGCGTGTGGCTCTTCCTGCTGTCTATATAGTTAGTAATCTGGTGGTTCACCTTAAACTCTAGACATCTTGCTTACTGCAGCCATCGTCGAACTCCCTTTAATAATTGAAAAGTGGCCGGGGCAGTGCTGAGTACCATACGCACGTTTCTGGTGCACGTCGCTGATCTGGCAACTTTCTCTCTATTCGCAGACTGTTGGCGATAGCTGTTCTCCATCATACCAAGAGATACTGTTTCTGGTGTGCAGCTTTTGCCACGTGGATGCCAGTGATGAAGTCCAGGGAGCAGCATATGTCTCCCAAAGGGCAGACGACGATATAGGGGGTCACGCGTGTGGATTTCAACCTTGGGTAGTATATAAAGTGCAGTCGCATACTGTGAAGTAGTTAAGCAGGGAGAGATATCGCGCTCTTCGAGCAATGCTGTACAGAGTTATAGCAAATATGGTGCACTATTGCACAGCATACTACATGCCTCATAGAGATAGGCCTCATTCTACATCATACCTCGCTCTAACTTCAAAGATCCTATCGCACGCTTAATACAGTCCCTGTCTCCGCCTACTCTTATTGCGCTCCTCTCACCTCTCTACACCGTGAGTAGTTGGTCTTTTGGATGACGGTATGAGAGATTTGAGCGCGATTCTGCGAACTAATTGGACATTTATACGCACCATCAGACGAGAGTCACACTGGTGCGCAGGCGCATGGAGGATGTGTGCTATGTGAGTGTAGGCAGATTAGTGGGTAGACCGGTCGTCTATTGCGAGCTAGCAGCGTAGGAATCCCATAGCAGTTTCGATGGCTCGCTCCATCTCCTAACTGCGCAATTTAAACCCTTGTGATTTCCTTTGCTTCTCCTACTCTTGCCACTGCGCTGTGTAGACTGGGTGACGATAACCCCAGTGTGCTTGTCCACGCGAAAGAGGGAAATCTCGCAATCAACATATTTGTTCGTGTGGTCTACTAACTAGGGCTCATCTATATTCTGTGCACATTTTAATCTCTCGTGTGTAGGTAGTCAATACATAGTATCTAGAACTAGCTCTTGTAGCTCTCGAGATTAAGATACGATGCGTTGCCCCTTTCAAAGATCCGCATACGGACCTCCTGTTTGAATTAAGGACCACACTAAAGGATGAGTGTTAGAATGTGAGCGCTGGGAGGTTAGGGCGGGTTGTGACATTCGTTTCTCGCCAATAGATCGTAACACTTGGCGGCTCTCAGTAATTATGTATCTGACTTAAATAGTAGCTGGTGGGTTTGTTTTCTGTTTTTCCTGCATGAGATAACTATGAAAGCGTGTACATCCATCTTATAATGCAGGGTAGAGTTTGGCTCACCCAGTGCGGATCTGGAAGAGAGAGAGATACAAGTTGTGAAAAAGGGCTTGCCCGCCTTTTCTAATTTCTCAGTGTTACAAACTAAACATTAAAATATTAAAACCACATCTCATGTTGCTTTATTATTCTGTTCTGTGCTTGGCCCGACAGTGACACCTGCTGGGGCAAGCGCTGTTCTGGAGATTGTTGGCTTGAAAGGTCCTGTCGGTGCTGGGCTGAATGAAACGCGTAAGTGCTTTTGTAGTTCTGTCACCATAAAATTTCTATGATTTTTCTGACTAATGGGTGGTATGGGAAAAGAAATGCTACCAGATGTTTTTAATGTTAGTTAATATTATTACGAATAGATGACTCCGCTATGGGGCTAGAGTTTCCAGCTCCTGGCAGTCTGTGATTGCACGGTGGACAAGCAGAAAGTGCAGGAATCTGGATCTTCCTCCTATATTCTTGCACATCTGTTAAGGAGACCCAGCAGGACTTCTGTTTTGAGGCTACCTTGGCAGTGCCAGTTGGAGGGGGAGTGCTAGCCACTGGCAGGTGGGGCCCCAGGTGTCCTAAGTGTAGTGGAGGGCCTTTTAAAGGCTCTGCTGTTCCCCCACTCCCTCACATAGGCTTAGGTAGTTTGTGCATGATGTGTCAATGGCACCCGGTACACGGATTGCATGAGTTCTGAAGAGTAGGGGTGGAGTAAGTTGCGGCTTGGGTGCCGTGACCCTAATGCTCAGCAGCCTCTAGTAGAGAAGTCTACTTACCTCGTACCTCTTATAATTCTAGAGGAGTATCGTCACTCACCTGGGCCTCTGTTCCATTTCCACTGCGTGATAGTTGCACCTTTCCTTTGTTGGCCCTGTTTAAGAGCTCAGATCCGTCTGTGTGTGTGTTCTGGCATTACGCCCCAAACACCTGAGTGCTGTCATCTGAGGTAGTGGGAAATCCCTCTCACCCCATCGGCACTGTGATCCCATAGATTACAGTTGCCTGCCATCTCACGTCCTTCAATGGCTTCCCTCCTCAGTTGTGGCCAAATATATAATACTGGAACAAGTGCCAAGTCCTCACACACAGTTAATCCATGCAATTGTGTGAGGATAAGAGAAGTGATGGTGGGAGAGTTGGATAGAAATTGAGTGAAGGGAGGTTGCTTTGAACATTTCGCTTTCTTCAAGTGTGCCAGTGTACAAGCAATCGCATCATAGGCCCAGTCATGAGCTCATACTTCATACGTTGGCTGGCACTTCTGCGTCCAGTCCCCTGCAATTGTACATGCCTCCTCGTGGAATTATTTCACTTCGCGGGAATTCTGGCACTCTAGGTCGCGATCTGAGTGGAGCCGAGAGGCGTTACACTTGTAGTAGACGACCGTTAGCCATGTCGTACAGATGGGCAGCCGGTGTAATATCATTACCATGACTCTCAATCATTATGCTAGATCTGATGTCTCGTGAGCAGGCTGTTGTTCAGGGAGATATTATAATATTCTGCTACTTCTGCTCTCGTTTCAGGTCTGGGAAAACAGGGCTGCATGCAGATACGTTGAAAGTACTAGGACAGAGAAAGCAGGGCTCGGACAGAGGTTAGACTGGTGTGTTCGTAGAAAACTCACTTTGACAGCACACAAATGGCGTAAACGGTGGTTTATCCACCATTTGGACATAATCCATTTGCGCGAACGGTCTGTGTAGAGATGCTTTCATTTCACTAGGGGTCATGGAAAGTGGAGAGTATGGTCTGCGGACGACTTCGCGCTCTCTTTACTCCTTGAAGATAGATTTGGTATCTCTCTAAGCGATAAGCGCAGGTGCCTACGTTGTATAGGCTGGGTGGTGAAACTATGAGGGATTAGGTAGACTGGTGCGTCGACAGGGTCTCTCACTTGTGAGTCTCTCACCATCTTAGCCTTGCACCCTCCATACTTGACGGGCATCAGGGATGCACCAAATGCTATATGGTATTTCAGCGCTGAACAGCTGAATGACCAAACCATTGCTGCAGTTCGCCAATAGTACTTCCCCATTGTGGCATCCACGACAGCCATTACGCAGCGCTGCCTAAGAGCGGAAGGGAAACATAAAAAAAATTGACAAGAAGAGTGATGATCATTAGCTCATTAAAGCACACCAATACTAGGATTGCGTGTCAGACGGCCAATTAGAGTGTCAGGCGGTGGGGGAGGATTTTCAGGGTGTTGCGGTGGTTGCGAGGGTGTTCTGCGTTACCTTTGAGAGAACACACTCCTTCTGCCGGACTGCACCGCCCGGCCCAGTGCACCCGGAAGGTGTGCTGCGGGCCAGTGCTCATTGAGGCGCCCGAGGCGGGCACGCTCAGGTCGCACAGCTTAGGGTGGAGGTGTGGTCTAAGGAAGTTCTAGCCAGTAGACCTCACTCCGCCTCCTAGGAACCCAGGGAGTCCTGTGGTTCCCAGGCCCGTCACCTTCCCACTCTAACCCAACTAGACCTCCATTTCCCTCCCCAAAGTGGGCGAGAACCCATGGTGTTGGGAGGATCCACATAGGCCAGGCGCAGTTTCTCCGTCAGGTGTGCGTCAACTTTCACTGCCAGTGGGCCTCTATGTCTGCGAAGAAGCAGCAGGTCGCAGGATCCTGGAGTCACCTGCCGGAGGAGGACCTCGTAAGCCCGAGTTAGCACTGCAACTCTTCCACCCTGGCTCATGTTACTCACCACCAACGGGCTGGAGAAAGCCACCGCCAGCGAAGAGTCCTCTCGGCATCACGTAGACACACAGGGATAGTCGCTCTGGCGTTCGGACTGCGGGGAGGAGAAGGGAGAGGGGGGGTCAGTGTCATGGGACCAAGCTGGAGTAAACATTTCTTCAGGTGCTCTGTGCTGGTACTCCTCAGGTAAACCTTCAGGGTTATGTGGGTGAGGGAGATCCCCATTCACCACGTCTGGTATCATTGGATTTGTTCCTGGAGTAACGTTACTCAGTGCTTCGAGTAGCAGTATGGGGTGCTAGGCCCTGGGAGGAGACAAGCTCTATGCTTTGTCATTTTAGAACTCTATAGTACCACTGGCAATCCCCTGCAGTACGTTACTGAGAACTTATTCCCCTCGGCCCCACTGTTCCTCACAACTTTTGTCCTCCAACTGCTTGCAAATGGGACCATTTTGATTATCACTACCAAAAGTTTTTTCTCTCTTCCTGCTTAGGTCATAAACTCACCTTAACCGATTCACCTCTCATTTAGTGTGTGTTCGTAACACCCACCTGTTTCATATGTAAATCACAGACTGTCAGGGTTGGAATTGGACTCAGGAGGTCATCAGTAGTCCAAACCCTCATGCTCAAAGAAGGACCATTCCCAACTAAATCCCCAAATGGACCCCCTCAAATGGTTGAAACTCACAATCCCTGGGTTTTAGGCAGGCCACCAGTGCTCAAAACCACTGAGCTATCCCTTCCCCCTAATTTCTCTCTGTATCGTGTCCTGGTATTATATCTATATCGTCCTACTGTATTTCCACTGCATTACATTCTGATGACAGTGGGCGTGTAGCCCCCGATAGCTTATGCTCAAATAAAGTTAGTCTCAAGTTGCACGAAGTACTCCTGTTTTTTTGAGAACTGAGTTTCCTCCATGCTTATACGGGCAGTGGTGGCGACTGTTAGGGTAATGCTCAGGGGAGGATTCTCAAAGACTCATATAATACTTCCAGTATCATTGCACAAATGCCCTGTCTGATCAGTGTTACAATGTCACCAGTGCTATAGGGTTACTCAGCGTACCATCAGTGCTGTTACTTTCACGGGGGAGGAATCTACATGCATCTACACAGCACGTGGGTTTCAAACGGACAACACCCTGCAGTTATCTTCCTCGCCAGTTACTAAACCAGTACTAGGTACCACAGTGAGGGATCAGTTCATGGATCATGCGTACCTGAGTATATCACTAGGGAAAACCCTGGAGACAATATTACTCAGCACCTGAGTAAAGCCAGCACCACACCAATTACTCATGATAACATTAAGGGGCCGTTTTGAGGGATTAGCAGCCCTGCCGCTACCAAGCAGTACTCAAATACATCACAGCAAAAAACTCACCTATACTCTACCCACGAGTACTGGGTTATTCTCAATTGTTGAACTCTGGGGACATAGAGTCTCAATTATTTGTGTAAGAGCTGCCATTATCCCAGGCTGGTTACTTACTGTTCTGCATGCAGTACTGGTGGACGTTGCACTCAGCCCTGGACTACTGTAGTAACACTCTACTATACAGCAACCCTCGTTACGCGTAGTTCTGTTCCTTGAAAAATGTTGACTGTAAAGCGAATGATATATGCAACCTAAGCCCCAAATAACAAATGGTGAGGGGGTAGATTCCGAGGGACAAGTCAGACCAGGTCTATTAGAGTTTTTTGGAAGGGGGTCAACAAAAATGTGGACAAAGGGGGCGTCAGTGGACGTAGTTTACTGATTTCCAGGAAAGCCTTCGAAAGGCTCCACTCACCAAGGCTCTTATTAAATTAAGTTGTCAATGGATAAGAGGGGAATTGAGAATTGGTTAAAAGACAGGGAACAAAGGGTAGAATAAATGGTAAATTTTCAGAATGGAGCAGGGCGGTAACTAGTTGGCTGTTCCCCAAGAGTCAGTCAAAAGGGGTAAACAGTTGAGGGTGGCAAAGGTTTGCAGATGATACTAAACTGCTAAGATTAGTTAAGTATACCACCATCCCAAAGCAGACTTTGAAGAACTTTCAAAAAGATCTCACAAAACTAAGTGATTGGAGGCAACAAAATGGCCAAATGAAATTTAATGTGGACAAACGTAAAGTAAGTGCACATTGGGAAAAATAACCCCCAACGTATACATGACAATTACAATGGGAGCTAATTAAGCTACAACGGATCAGGAAAAAGATTCAGATCTTGGAAGTCGTCCATGGATTAGTTCTGCGAAGATTGCTCCACGCAGTCTTGCAGCGGCAAGTCAAAAAAGCAAACAGGATGTAGAATCATTAAAAAGGGGTAGAGAATAAGACGAGAGCTATCTTCCTGCCCTTATATAAAATCCATGTACGCCCAAATCTTTGAAAACATGCCGTCAGATTGGTCTCCTCCTCTTCAAAAGAGAATACCAGCACTAGAAAGGTTCAGAGAGGGCGACTAAAATGATTTAGGGGTTTTGCGAACAGGTCCCATATGAGCGAGAGAATAGAGATTAAGAGTCTAGAACTTTTTCAGCTTGGAAACGAGGAGACTATCGGTACAGTATTCTGTATATTGCATAAAATGAGCTGCCATCTATCTCCAATGTATAAGGGGAGCTAAAAATTCAGACCCTTTTCTTTCCTGAGCTGTGACTATTACATTTTTTAGCCTGTATAAGATGTAAGACAGTGTATTACTAATGGTTATTAGATTGCAGTGTCCATCAAAAATGTTACTAGACCCTTTCCATGCACAGACGGGAGGCACAGTCCTGTCGCCCAAACGAGTTACAGTCTTCTAAAAAAACCCCAAAACAGATGTTGCTCCGAGGTTCAGTCCTGTAGTATTAAGTTTAACCGAACGCACTAGACGTCAGCCAAGTGGCACCAGTGTCCAAGTCTTGCATATTAGCTGGTTAGCGTTGTTTGATTATATAAGACCAAAAAATGTAGTGTTTAACGAAAGGACATAATTCGGTGAATATCTTTTCTCCTGAAAATTCCACTCACTCAACAGTCCAATGTGTGGCCTGCCCTTGCAAATGTGGAAGGGTCTGAGTCTCGTGACAGCAGTGAACCCCTATAGAACTGAAAACAGGAGAACAGAGGTGAGGGACACAGATTTTGACTGCCAGCAAACACTACATCCCATGACGTGATAGTGTGCAGCTCTGTTCAGATTTGGGAGCATGAACTCACCTATCTGTGGCCTGATTGGAACCAGAAGGCGATTGACTGGGGAAGCGCACATGAGAGGTGTATTGTAGGCCAATCGGAAGAGATGAAGTAGTAATGGACTTCTACTAGTATACAATGTCTCTTGAGTACCCAGAAGGCTTGTGAACCACTGTATGTGCTGTGTTTCCTCCCCTTCAAACCCTGCATACTAAGAGTCACAGCTGAGCCGCTGTATGCTTAGCAGCTGTATATAAGTGGTGATAATCCTGAGCAACTACTATAGAATACAAATGGTAAGGGCTACCCATTTCTTGACTCCACCAGCGCGCAAGCCAGGCACTTACACCTCGACTACAAATCATAGATACTTACTCTTGTGGTATAGACTCCATTGCCACTTATTAAGAAACACAGCTTTTGCAGAGCCATGGCTTCCCTTGTGCTTAAGTGGTGAATGAGTGTTATTGAGTAGTGTTTGTGTAATGGTGTCCTGTCTCACCTTTTTTCTTCGTGAACTAGTGGGGAAGAGCGTGTACAATCTTTAGGGGAACCTGAGTGCTTTAAAAAGTGAACTGGGATAATTCATGGTTGTAGTCCCTAATTAAATGTGCCTATAGTAGTCAT
>NW_027424265.1:271040-287908 GCF_003597395.2 Chelonoidis abingdonii | reverse complement strand
GGGGCACCAGCAGAGCTGTGGGGGGCGATGGATGGGGGGGCTGCGGGTCAGGAGTGAGGGGCCCCGGCAGGGCGTGGGGGGGCACCAGCAGAGCTGTGGGGGGCGATGGATGGGGGGGCTGCAGGTCGGGAGTGAGGGGCACCCACTGACTCAATTCACACCAGGATGTTTTTAACCTTTTATTTCCCAGGTCCAATAAATTATTGGCGAGCGGGGGAGGGAAGGGGGCGGGGCCAGCCTCTCCCAGCCAATCAGGCGAGGGCGATCTCCACACGGGGCAGCAGAGCCGCCAGCTCTGATTGGGCATCGGGGAGGTCACCCAGGGGGTTCCCCCGCAGGGCCAGGAGGCGGAGCTTGGGGAAGGAGGCCAAAGGTCGCAGGTTGGAAGGTCGCTGGATGCCTGGGGGTGGGTGAGGAGCAGCAGAGTCAAGGAGGGTGCAATGGCTAGAGGGGCCCAACTCCCCAGAGCTCCCCCCATCCCAGTCCTCCTCTGCCCCTCCTCCACCCCCTCTACTTTCTCCCCTCCCCCACTGCCCTTCCCCCGCTGCCCGTGGGGGCTCCCTGCCCCATGCAGGGGGGGCTGGAGGATACGGTTGCTGCAGGCTGAGAGCTCCTCCAGGCGAGGGAGGGGGGGTAGCCCCTCCAGGGTCTCAATCTGGTTCCCATCCAGCTCCAGCACCTGGGGACAGAGAGAATCAGTGACATGCCGCCCCTACCCCACCACCGGAAACCTGGGTCCCTCCATCTGCTCCTGGGCAGTGGGGGGGCCTAGCGGTGAGACCAGCCTGGGGCCCTCCCCGCTCCAGGGGTGGGGATAGTGGTTAGACCGGGGGAGGAGGTTGGGCGCCCGGATGCCTGGGTCCCTCCCTTCTCCAGGGTCTCTCACCTCGAGGCAGCGCAGCATGGCCAGGGCAGGAGGGAGGCGGCGCAGCCGGTTCCCCGCCAGGTTCAGGTGGGTGACAAGCAGCAGCTGCTCCAGGTGGCAGAGGACAGTCAGGCCCTGGGGGGCAGAGAGAGCTGGAGGGAGGAGGTCTTTGCTCCTCAGCCCCACCCACCTACTTGGCCCCACCCTCTATTCCTCCATCTCATCTGGCTCCACCCACTTTTCATCAGCTCCATCCCTGCTGTCCCCTCCTACACATTCAGCCTCCTGGCTCCGCCCCCTGCCTTTCTGGCCCCACCCCTGTTCTCTTAGCTCCACCCCTGTCCCCTGCTCCTACTCCTCCCCTAGCTTCACCTCCTGCCTACCCCCTTAAATTGCCACACCCTCTGCCCCCTCTAGTACCGCCCACTTCCCATTTGGCCTCACTCATTGGTGCTCACCCCTCCATCAATCCTCTAGTTCCACCCCCTGCCACTCCCTGTTCTCAGCGCCGCCCACTAGTCCTCTCTTGCCCCTGTTCTTTGTTCTCCTGGCCCCGCCCCCAGCCCGTACCCGGCCGGACAGGTCCACCACTCTGGCCTCGGCGTACTCCATCCGCAGGATGCTGTTCTCCACCAGGAATCTGCTGCGCAGGTCGTCCAGATAGGCCGAGCGCATGGGGTCAGCGGCCTGGGGGGGCAGAGAGACAGGGTTGGGGGGCTGGGAAGTGCAGCTCCGAGCCCCCCTCCCCCAAAGATCCCCCTTCCTCTCCCCCCCTCCCCTCACCTTCAGGGTGTCAAAGTAGCTGAGGGTCTCACATTCATACACCAGCGGGTCCAGGGCCCGCATGAGGAGGATGATGGTGAGGAGACACCCTGCAGAGACAGAGAGAACCCAGGAGTCCTGGCACTCAGCCCCCTGCGCTTTAACCACCAGACCCTGCTCTCCTCTCAGAGCTGGGAGAGAACCCAGGTGTCCGGGAGATACCTACACTTGTTCTCTGGCTCCAGGGCCTGCAGCTCCTTACAGGACTCCAGTTCTGACTGCAGCACAGTCGACTTCTCCACGGAGAGCTCGCACCTGGGTGGGAGGTGGGAGGTTAGGGGGCTGGCCAGCACTTGAGATGGGTGGGACCAGGGCCCATCCTGGGGGAGGGAGGGCTGCGCTGCACTCAAATGGTGAGGTTGGAACTAGCTCTGACTATCCACCATGGGGGGGGGGGGGGGGAGGCGGTGTTTTATTAAAGATACTCAAGGGATGGGGCCTAGTGTGAAACATGCACTTCAAGGGGGGGTGGGAACCCCCAGAGGGTGGAGCCTATCCACCTACACACAATCAGGAGGTGTGCTTTATCTGAGAGGCAGTGCTAGTCTCAAATGGAAAGAGACAGAGCTGCTCTTTAGGGGCGGAGCCTGTCTGGAACACACTGGGGGTGGGGCTACTTGGACAGACTGGAGGCGGGGCCATTCTGATGGCGGGGCGGGGCCTGTCTAGAACATGCACACTAGGGAAAGGGGCTACTTTGCAAGGAGTGGAGCTTCTGGGGGGAGTAGGCAGGACTTCCCTCCAGGAGGTGGGGCCTCTGAGGCAGATGACCGAAGGTGGGGGCTGGGGTCCCCTACCTGAACATCTGCTCCTCGGTGACAGAGTCCCGGCACCAGCCATCGCTGCGGCCTGGAGGGCAGAGGTAGAGTGTCAGGGCGGTGGGGGGAGGATTTTCAGGGTGTTGGGGGGGGTGTCTGGTTACCTTTGAAGAGAACACACTCCTTCTGGGACTGCCCGCCCGCCCAGTGCACCCGGAAGGTGTGCTGGGGCCAGTGCTCATTGAGGGCCGAGGCGGGCAGGTCGCACAGCTAGGGTGGAGGTGGTCAAGGAAAAAAGTTCTAGCCAGTAGACCTCACTCCCCTCCTAGAGAACCCAGGAGTCCTGGGTCCCAGGCCCCGTCACCCTCCCACTCTAACCCACTAGACTCCATTCCCCTCCCCAAGTGGGCGAGAACCCAGGTGTCTGGGAGGATACCCACATGAGGCCAGGGCAGTTTCTCCCGTCAGGTGTGCGCCAATTCACTGCCAGTGGGGCCTCGTCTGCGAAGAGCAGCAGGTCGCAGGATCCTGGAGTCACCTGCCGGAGGAGACACTCGTAAGCCCCGAGTTAGCACTGCAACTCTCCACCCTGGCTCATGGGTACTCACCACCACGGGCTGGGAGAAAGCCACCGCCAGCGAGGAGTCCTCTCGGCTCACGTAGACACACAGGATAGTCGGCTCTGGCTCGGCTGCGGGGAGAGAAGGGGAGGGGGGGTCAGTGTCATGGGACCAAGTCCTGGAGTAACATTTCTCAGTGCTGTGCGGTACTCAGGTACCTTCAGGGTATGCTTGGGTGAGGGGATCCCCATGCACCACGTGGTATCATTGGATCATGTCCTGGAGTAACGTTACTCAGTGCTTCGAGTAGCAGTACTCGGGTGCCGCCTGGGGGAGACAGCTCTATGCTTTGCATAGAACTCTAGTACCACTGGCCAATCCCCTGCAGTACGTTACTGAGAACTTATTCCCCTCGCCCCACTGTTCCTCACAACTTCTTGTCAACTGCTGCAAATGGACCATTTTGATTATCACTACAAAAAGTTTTTTTCCTCTCCTGCTGGTAATAACTCACCTTAACCGATCACTCTCATTAGTGTGTGTTTGGTAACACCCACTGTTTCATATTAAATCACAGACTGTCAGGGTTGGAATGGACCTCAGGAGGTCATCTAGTCCAACCCTCTGCTCAAAGAAGGACCAATTCCCAACTAAATCCCCAAATGGCCCCCTCAAAGGTTGAACTCACAACCCTGGGTTTAGCAGGCCAATGCTCAAACCACTGAGCTATCCCTCCCCCCTATTTCTCTCTGTGTGTGTATATATATCTATATCGTCCTACTGTATTTTCCACTGCATACATCTGATGAAGTGGGCTGTAGCCCCCGATAGCTTATGCTCAAATAAATGTTAGTCTCTAAGGTGCCACAAGTACTCCTGTTCTTTTTGAGAACTTGAGTATCCTCCATGCTATACGGGCAGTGGGGCACTGTTAGGGTATGCTCAGGGGAGATCTCAAAGACTCATATAATACTCCAGTATCATTGCACAATGCCCTGTGAGTCAGTGTTACAATGTCACCAGTGCTATAGGGTTACTCAGGTACCATCATGGGGTACTTTCGGGGAGGAATCTACATGCATCACACAGCACGTGGGTCAAACGGACAACACCCTGCAGTGATCTTCCTCGCCAGTACTAACCAGTACTTAGGTACCACCAGGAGACAGTTCCATGGATCATGCAGTACTTGAGTATCACTAGAGGAAACCCTGGAGCAATATTACTCAGCACTTGAGTAAAGCCAGCACCACACAATACTCAGATAACATTAAGGGGCCGTTTTGAGGAAGCAGCCCTGCCGTACCAAGCAGTACTCAAATACATCACAGCAAACACTCACCTATACTCTACACAGTACTCGGGTATCTCATTGAACTCTGGGGACATAGCAGATTTCATACAATATTTGTGTAAGAGCTGCATTATCCCCCAGGCTGGTACTACTGTTCTGCATGCAGTACTGGGGTATCGATGCAGTATACCAACCCTGGACTATGTAGTAACACTCTACTATACAGCAACTCCTCGCTTAACGCTGTAGTTCTGTTCCTGAAAAATGTGACTGTAAGCGAAATGATGTTAAACAAATCCAATTTCCCCATATGAATTAATGTAAATGGGGTGAGGGGGTTAGATTCCAGGGACAAGTGCAGACCAGGTCTATTAGAGTTTTTTGAAGGGGGTCAACAAACATGTGGACAAGGGGGATCCAGTGGACGTAGTTTACTTAGATTTCCAGAAAGCCTTCGAGAAGGTCCCTCACCAAAGGCTCTTATGTAAATTAAGTTGTCATGGGATAAGAGGAATTGAGAATTGGTTAAAAGACAGGGAACAAAGGGTAGAATAAATGGTAAATTTTCAGAAATGGAGAGGGCGGTAACTAGTTGGCTGTTCCCCAAGAGTCAGTCAGAAAGGGGTAAACAGTGAGGGTGGCCAAAGTTTGCAGATGATACTAAACTGCTCAAGATTAGTTAAGTAACACATCCCAAAGCGACTTGTGAAGAACTTCAAAAAGATCTCACAAAACTAAGTGATTGGAGGCCAACAAAATGGCCAAATGAAATTTAATGTGGACAACGTAAAGTAATGCACATTTGAAAAAATACCCCCAACGTTATACATACATTACAATGGGAGCTAATTAAGCTACAACGGCATCAGGAAAAAATTAGATCTTGGAGTTCCCCCCCATGGATAGTTCTCTGAAGATGCTCCACGCAGTCTGCAGCGGCAAGTCAAAAAAGCAAACAGGATGCTTAGGAATCATTAAAAAGGGGTAGAGAATAAGACGAGAGCTATCTTTCCTGCCCTTATATATAATCATGGTACGCCCAAATCTTGAAAACTGCCGTACAGATGTGCGTCTCCTCCTCTCAAAAGAGATATACCAGCCACTAGAAAGGTTCAGAGAAGGGCGACTAAAATGATTAGGGGTTTTGGAACAGTCCCATATGAGCGAGAGATAAATTAAGAGCTAGAACTTTTCAGCTTGGAAAAAAGAGTAGAACTTAAGGGGGGATATGATGAGGTATAGAAATCATGAGTTGATGCTGAAGTTAAGGCAAAGTTATTACTTGTTCCCGTAATTAGGAACTAGGGGGCCACCAGATGAAATTAATGGGCAGCAGGCTTTAAAACAAATAAAAGAAGTTCTTCTTCACGCAGCACACAGTTCACTTGTGGAAACCTCCTTGCCTAAAGGAGTGTGTGGAGGCCTGGACTACAACAGGGTTTTATTAAGAGACTGCGATAAATTCAGTGTTTAAGTCCATAAATGCGCCTATTAGCTCAGATGGGTAAGCGAATGGTGTCCCTAGCCTCTGTTTGTCAGAGGGTGGAGATGGACAGCAGGAGAGAGATCACTTGATCATTGCCTGTTAGGTTCAATCCCTCTGGGGCACCTGGCATTGGCCACTGTCAGTAGACAGATACTGGGCTAGATGGACCTTTGGTCTGACCCAGAACGGCCGTTCTTATGTTCTTAAGCAGTGGACAAAGCAGGCGGCTGCTAAACAAGGTTATAAGGGAGCATTGCGCAACTTTAAACGAGCATGTTCTGCAACTGATCAGCAACAGAACAACGAAACGTTAACCGGGGCGACTTTAAGTGAGGAGTTACTGTACCTGGATGCCACTGCAGTATACTCCAGGGAAGGGTCTCCCAAGTACTCAGTTACCATGGGACAATTCTCCCGCATTGAGCAGTACTTGGGTATCAGCGGTCTACCCTTCACAAGGATATTTCCTTACACCATCCAATACTTGGGTATTAGCCGATTGTAACCCGGTATTACAAACTGAGTCCTGCTGTACTATACCCCCGGGTGTTATTACCCCAATGCACTCAGTACCTGGGTAACAATAGGAGCTGTGCACCCACAGCACAGTATACTCCGGTATCATCCTGAGTAGAGCCTCGTGGATCTCCTACCATCAGACAATACTCTCTCCTCGCTAAACAGTAATTGTGTATTGCTGGCCCATACCTTAAGGGATATGGCTTCCTTGCCCCATGCAGTACTCAGGTATCATGCAGTCATACTGCAGGGACCGACCTAGAGCAAAAGAATACACAGGCACCACTGGACAATACTCCAGGGGGGGCATTACCCTTCAGCACGCAGTAACTGGCCACCACTGGTGTGTAGCTGGGGGCTGCGCACACAGTGTGAGGTACCCCAGACGGCTATTGTTGCTCACAGTACTTAGGTACCAATGGAGTATAGTCCAGAGTTGGTCTCTACAGCCAGGTGCCCTGGATGATACTCCAGATGGAATCTCTCCTTGGCCCGCCAAAGAGTGGCTGAGTATTACGGGATGAGTCCCTGCCCCCTCCAGTACTCGGGTACCGTTCTGTCACATGGCCAGCAGGGAGGCGCCTACCTCTGCCCAGCAGCCAGCGATGGTAGAACCAGGCACTCTGGTCATTGGGGTCGGTGAAGAAAGCGTTTTGCACCAGCTCCAGCTCTGGCAGGACAAGAGAAGAAAGCAAGGTAGGGGACAAGGCGCTGGACCTTTCTCCTCTGGGGGGCACTGGCCCCAATCTGGGCCCAGGGCAGGGACCAGCTGGCTCAGGGGGGCAGGGAATGGGACACAGGGCCTGTGCTCTCTAGAGGGTGCTGGCCCCAATCCAGCCCCAGGATGCTTTCCTGGCCCTCCCCATGAGCTGTCTGAGGCACAGTCGCCCCAGGGCAGGTTCCCAGGTGCTGTCCCAGTCTCTGAGGCCGGAGGCGCTCAGCTGGGGAACTCGTGCCAAGGCCAGCAGGGAGCCGGGTGAGGCCAGTGCCTCCTCCGGCATGCAGAACCCATCAGCGATGTCCCAACTGGGTCAAGCTTCCAGGAACGGCATCTCTGCTAAGCTCAGGGCAGGGCAGGGCAGAGGCTCAGGCATCTCTCCAAGCAGGTGGGGCCCTTCACCAGGAATGACTCCACTCCTGGGCTGGGCCACTGGCTGGCAAGGAACCCAGGAGCCCTGGCTCCCAGCCTGCTCACTCTAGCCCCACTCCCCTCGCAGAGCCAAGGAGAGAACCCAGGAGTTCTGGCTCCCAGCACTGCCCCCAACCACTAGACTCCCCTCCCCTCCCCAAGCCAGGGAGAGAACCCAGGGGTCTTGGCTTCCAGCCCCCGCCCGGCGCCCTGACCTTTGAGCAGCACGGCCTCAGTGGGGCGGCCCGGCTGCTGGGGGTCGGGGTGAAGCAGGGGTAGCAGGCGGCTGCGGTAGTGCCAGGACGAGTAGTTGGAGAAGTTGCGGGTGATGAGGCGGTCGGTGAAGTGCAGCTCGTCCGCCGCCGACACCTGGGCGCGCTGCACCACAAAGCGCCGGTAATCCCAGCAGTGAACTGCGGGATCAACAGAGAGCAGGTGGTCAGAGAGTGGGATCCCCACTGCCCCCACCGCCCACACCACCCCAGCACCTGCGGGTGTGAGCTGGAGGGACGCCAGGGCTTGGGGGTCACAGGTGGGGCTAGAGGTCAGGGGAGCGAGACTCTGGGGGTTCAGGGTGGATCTGAGGTTAAAGGTAAAGGCAACAGGATTTTGAGATTGATCTGGGGTCAGAGGTTGGGGGGTGGGATTGGATCTGGGGTCAGAGGATATGTGGGTGGATCTGGGGTCAGAGGTCAGGGAAGGAGGGGTTTGGGGGTGGATCCAGGGTTAGAGGTAAGGACAGTAAGGCTCAGAGGTGGATCTGGGGTCAGAGGTCTGGGGGTTTTCAGGGGGTGGATCTGCAGTCAAAAGGCCGGAGTGGATTGGGGGTCAGGGCACTGGGGTTTGGGGTTGATCTGGGGTCAGGGCAGGGGTGGTCAGGAGATGGATCTGGGGTCAGAGGTGAGGGGTTCAGGAGGATTTGAGGTCAGAGATTTGGAGTTTTGGGGGGATCTGGGCTCAGAGGTTGGAGATGGACCCGGGGTCAGAGGTATGGCAGTTTCGGGGTAGACCTGGGGACAGAGGTAAGGAGTTTGGGGGTGGACCTTGGGTCAGAGGTTGGGGGAATCCGGGATGGATCTGAGGTTAGATGTCAGGGGGATCTGGGGGATCCAGGGTCAGAGGTCAGGGGTTTTGTTTTGGGCAGGGATCGGGAGTGAGGGGATTTTGTGGGGATCTGGGGTTGGGAGTCCGGGGCCCAGCTCACAGTTGCGCTCGTCGATCTCCAGGAACTTGGCGCACAGCTCCAGCTCACGGGCCCAGTCAGGGTGGGGGATGTGCTCCATCACCCAGCAGCGGTGGTGCCACGTCCCGTACGACTTGGGGTTGACCCGCAGGCAGGACTCCAGGAATGAGAGCTCCCTGCGGCACAGCGACTGCATCTCTTCGGAGGACCTGCCATGGGGGGTGGGTCAGAGCTGGGGACTCCCCTGGGGATCTGCCACTGGGGGTGGGGGTCAGAGCCGAGGAGCCCCCAACCCCAAACTGAGCCCCCTGGGGACCTGCCACTGAGGGATCAGAGCTGAGGATCCCCCCAATCCCAAACTGAGCCCCCTGGAGACCTGCCGGGGGGGGGGTCAGAGCTGCCCCCCCCTCAGAATCCCAAACTGACCCCCACCGGAGACCTGCCACTGGGGGGTAAGAGACAGTGACTCTGCCAAACCACAGTCAATCCCATATGGACCCCAAGACTCCCCCTCCTCCAGGTTCCCTGCAACCCCCCGAACTACTCCCCTTACCTTCAGGCCCCCCCTCTACCCCTCATCCTCTATACCCCACTTCCCAGCTCCCCCATCCCTCCCCCTCCATCCCTTCCTTCCTTGCCCCTCTCCCCCTAGACTCCCCTCCCCTGCCCCTCCAGACCCCTCTCACCCCTCCTGCTCCAGGCGGAGGATGATCTCCCGGCGGAAGTTCCAGAGGGTGGCAAAGTCGGGGTTGACCCCCAAGATCTGATTGGTCAGCTCCAGCGCCTCTTTGTCCAGCTGCCCTGTCTTTCTCTGGGGAGGGGAAAGGTCAGAGGGTCAAAGGTCACGTCACCCCCACCCAGAGCCACCCTATCTCACCCAGCAAAGGATCAAAGGGTCAGGGGTCACCATTCACATCAATGTACCTCCCGCAGTGGGGTGAAATATCAGAGGTCAGGGGTCAAAGGGCAACTATTCTACCTGCACATGCCAACAACAGGCAGTGGTCAAAGGACACCTGACCACATCGGCTTCTGGTCAAGGGTCAAAGGCCAAAGGGCGTAACGTGTCGCGACCACTCACGAGCCAGAAGAAAGTCCAGGGTTAACACTGACCCAATTCTTCAACCTCAGCTACCTCCAGTCACCCAATGGGACTACAGCAGGGTCAGAGGTCACCCTAGATACAGATCAAAGGCCATCGAACACCCAACTGCTTCTGGCCCAGAGGGGAACGGCCGGGGCGCTAGGGTCACACACTCATCCAACCATCTCCAGGTGTGGGGAGAGGTCAGAGATCAAAGGTTGCACCTTAATTACTCATGACTCAGAGGGGAAGAGTTCTGGGGTGACAAACAACATCAGTGGGGCAACGTCAATGGACAGAGATATCTTCCTCTCTGGTTTGGGGGGTGTCAGGTCAAAGGTCACTCTGACCAGGAGGGATCCAGGCTAAGGGGGCACCCGCTGGAAGAAAGGTCAAGGTTCAAAGGTCCGCATGCTCCCCAATCACCATGATGGGGAAGGTCAGGGTTCAAGGATCACTGCACAGCCAATCCACACAAGGCATAGTGTAAAGTCAGGGGTCAACGGTTACAGCACAGCCTGACCACACAGAGGGAAAGGCCATGGGGTCAAAGGTCAATGTGCAGTGGCCAAGCGTAAAGTGCCATGCTGAGCGCAAGGGTCAGGGGTGAAAGGTCAGCAGGAAGCCTGCTCCCCCCACCTGCCCCCAGCCCATCTCACCTTCTCAAAGATGGCTGTTGTGGCGGCTGCGTATTGACGTAGCTTCTTCTCCCGCTCCAGGCGCTTGGCCTCGGCCTGCTCCTCCGTTGTCTTCACCTTCAGACGGCCGTGCTGGGGGGGAGGGGGCTGTGTAAATGGGGAGGGGTGGTTGCTGCCCCAGGCCTTCACACCACACTTCCCACCCAGGTGCATTATGGGATTGAGCAAGGGCAGGTGTCGGGGCCATGCGATTGCACCCACAACCCTGAATATGGAAACCAGATCCCATGGGGCAGTTCTAGGGGGCAGGGACACCCCTGGGGGGTAATACTAATCCCCTGGGAGGTCACTGGGGAGGGACTGCCCCTCTATTGGGCACGAGGCCAGGAACCCAGGCATGCAGTGTCCCTGGGGTTGTGTGTACAAGAAGAAATCCGGTTACCCCAGGGCAGTTACTGGGGAGTGGGGGGCTCAGATCACCCTCAGGGGGCAATGGATGGGGGCTGGGGTAGCCGATGGGACCACACTCACCATGGTGACTCAGCTGTGGGGGGGCCCAGAGGTGAGAAATCAGGGTCCAGACTTTGAACCTACTGGATCTAAAGAAGAGGACAGGTGATGGTTGGGGAGGGGCCCAATCCAGCACTGAGCCAGCCCCGCTGTGCCCATTCCTGGCTCAGGGAACCCAGGCCTCCAGGCCTGTGTGCACAATGAGGGCCCAGGTGTCCGGGGGCCCTTGGGGCTGCTTGCACGAGGAGGGACCCAGGTGTCCGGGACTGCATGCACAAGGACCCAGGTGTCCAGAGGGCCCCAGGGCTGCTTGCACGAGGGCCCCAGATGTCCAGGATTGTGTGCACGAGGAGGGACCCAGGCATCCAGGACTGCGTGCACAAGGACCCAGGTGTCCAGGGGGCCCCTGGGGCTGCTTCCACGAGGAGGGACACAGGCGTCCAGGACTGCGTGCACAAGGACCCAGGCGTCCAGGGGGCCCCTGGGCTGCTTGCACAAGGAGGCACCCAGGCGTCCGGGACTGCATGTACGAGGACCCAGGTGTCCAGGGGGCCCCTGGGCTGCTTCCATGAGGAGGGGCCCAGGCATCTGGGACTGCGTGCACAAGGACCCAGGTGTCCAGAGCGCCCCGGGGCTGCTTTCACCAAGGAGGAACAAGTGTCCCACGGACTGCGGTGCACGAGGGAACCCAGGTTGTCCAGGGAGCCCCTGGGGCTCTTGCACAAGGACGCGACGCCAGGCGTCTGGGACCCTGCGTGCACAAGAACCAGGTGTCCCAAAGGGCCCCTGGGGCTTGCTCTGCCACAAGGAGGAACGGCAGGCTGTCCAAGACTGCGTGCACAAGGACCCCAGGTGTCCGGGGAGCCCCTGGGGCTGCTTGCACAAGGAGCCGACCCAGGCGTCTGGGAACCTGCGTGCACACAGGAACCCAGGTGTCCAGAGGGCCCCGGGGCTGCTGCCAAGGAGCAACCCAGGTGTCCAGGAACGCGTGCAGGGACGCAGGTGTCCGGGGAGCCCCTGGGGCTGCTTGCACAAGGAGCGACCCCACGGCGTCTGGGACCTGCGTGCAACAAGGCCCAGGTGTCCAGAAGAGCCCCCTGGGGCTGCTTGCACAAGAGGACGCAGGCGTCAAGACTGCGTGCACAAGACCCAGGTGTCGCGGGGAGCCCCTGGGGCTGCTTGACAACGGAGCGACCGCAGGCGTCTGGGACTGCGTGCACAAGACCCAGGTGTCCAGAGGCCCCGGGCCTGCTTGCACACGGAGGACCCAGGTGTCCAGGACTGCTGTGCACGAGGACGCAGGTGTCCGGGAGCCCGCTGGGGCTGCTTCACAAGGAGCGACCCAGGCGTCTGGGACTGCGTGCACAAGGACCCAGGCATCCTGGGGCCCAGTGGAGTCACCACTGCACTCATGCCAAACCTCAAATCATGCCCAGGTGCACTTCTGGGACTGAGTCGGGGGTAGCCACTGGCCCAGCCATTGCCATGCCCCCCTCCTCCTGCTGCTTAGCCCCGCCCTAAGGCCGCTGAAACCCCGAGCATCCCCCCCTGATCCGGATTCCGAGCCTCCCCCGCCCAGGGTATGGAATGGTCTCTCCCGGGGAAACTGGCCGGGCTCCAATGCGGCGATACCAAACCTGCGGAGGGCCACGGGGGCCAGACGGGTCTGCACCCAGACGCCCCCAGGGGGCAATACCAAAGCGCGGCGGAGAGCAGAGGTGAGATGAACCGCCAGCGGGCCTGCAAACGCAGGAACTTCTGCGGGCAATACCAACCAACCGCGCACAGAGAGGGGAGAGCCGTCTGGACTCTACCAATCCCTTTCCTTCCCCTGCACAGAGCATAGAGAACAGCCCGCCAAGCGGGAGAGAGTGTCCCATTCTAAAGGCTGCCTCGCCTTAAGGGGCAGCGTTTTGAGTAAATGGTGGGCGGGGGAGCTGGGAATGTTCAAAACTTTCATGGGATCTACGTCGTGTGGTGGGTGAAACTGGGGCCCAGGACCTCCTGGGCTATCCCCAGTGCTGAGGGGATTAGTCGGTGATGTGGTGAACTGGGGACCCAGACTCGCTGGGTGCTATCGCCCAGTGCTGGAGGGAAGTGTGACTAGTGGTTAGAGCCAAGGCTGCGAGCAGGTACTCTTGCATTCTATCCACCAGTGCTGGGAGGGGAGTGGTGACTAGTGGTTTACAGCAAAGAGACTGAAGCTGAGAGCCAGGACTCCTGGGTTCTATCCCCAGTGATGGGAGGGGAGTGGGGACTAGTGGTTACAGCAAAGGGCTGAGAGCCAGGACTCCTGGGTTCTATCCCCAGTGCTGGGAGGGGAGTGGGGACTAGTGGTTACAGCAAAGGGCTGAGAGCCAGGACTCCTGGGTTCTATCCCCAGTGCTGGGAGGGGAGTGGGGCCTGGTGGGTTGGGCTTCTGGGTTCCGCTCCCTGCCTGGCCCTGTCACTCTGAGCCAAGCTGAGTGTTCAGGCCAAACGCACCCTAATTGCTGCTTTCGGTGGGTGTTGGCATCCCAGCCAGGAGGGGAATCGTGAGTCACACAAGGCTGGGAAGCCTGGCCAGTTGGCACCAGCCCAGCATTCCCCAATATCCTCTTGCACCAGGGTTCCTCCCCATCTGCCCTGGGGAAAGCCGACTCACAGTCAGTGCTGGGACCAGGTAGGCGTGTAGATGTGACACATTAGCTTTGCACAGGCTGACAGTAAGGGCTGGGTGATGTCAGAGCCGAGTCATTGGGGGTGCCCCCAGGGCACGGGGCGTAGCTGTGAGTCCCTGCAGGGCTCGGTGCTGGAGCAGGGATCTGCCACTCGATGTATGGCCCCGGTGTGTCTGCCCTGCGGGGACACGGACCTGGGCCCATTCCAGCCCGACACAGTGTGAACCAGCCCCACGCAGGGCACAGTGGTGACAAGCCGGGCCCACGGACCAGGGGGTGGGTCCTGGTGGGGTGCTGTGCCAGCGGCCTGGCCACGGGGGGGCGGTGCTGTGCCAAGGGGTCCCATCCCTACCCCACCTCTCAGCTTGGCCACAGGGGCGCTGTGCCGGGGGGGCTCCTGCATGTGAACGATGAGGCTGGGGTTGCCAGGCAGCTGGTTTTCGACTGGAACGCCTGGTCGAAAAGGGACCCTGGCGGATCTGAAGGGGGCCCGGGTCTAAGGCAGGCTCCTTGTGGCTGTCAGGTCCTGGCAGCCAGGAAGGCTCCATATGCTGCCCTGGCCCCGAGGGCTGGCTCCGCAGCTCCCATTGGCCAGGAACCGTGACCATTGTGAGCTGTGGGGGCGGTGCCTGAGGGCAGCATGCGAAGCCTCCCTGGCTGCCTAGGGGCTGCAGGGACCTGGCAGCCACTTTCAGGAGCTGCAGTAAGCATCACTGGGACCTACATCCCAGCCCATAGCCCCCTTCTGCACCCCAAACCCCTCCTCCCTGGCCCCACCCCAGAACCCGCATCCCCAGCTGGAGCCTGCCGGCTCCCCAACCCCCTGCCCCAGCCCAGTACCCCCTAATTCAGAAACCCTCCTGCAATCCAAACCCATCATGCCAGAGCCCTCGCCCTCCTCACATCCCAACTCCCTGCCCCAGCCCAGAGCCCCCTACTGCACCCAAACTCCCTCCACCCCGCAGCCCCCAACACCTCCCCCGTCTCAGCCCTGAGCCCCTTACTGCACCTTAAATCCCTCATCCCCAGCCCCACTCCAGAGCCCGCACCCCAACCCCCAGCCTGGAGCCCCCCTCCTGCACCCCAAACCCCTCATCCCTGGCCCAAGCCCACAGCCAGTGGCATAGCCAGGTTCTAACATCAGGGGGAGTGAACACATCGTAAAAGGCCCCATTTGACATATCAAATTACTAATTACATACTTTTAAATTTGTAACACATATTTATTTGTACTTAAAATAAAAACACAAGAATGATCCAGCCACGGAAGGGTTTGCACAGCCCGCATTTCACAGGAGAACTTTAGATTATACTTAGATATTCTTTAGATTCTAGAAAGTAAATGGCAGAATACAGTAGTTTATAATTGTGATAGGTGTAAAAAATATACTGGCCATTTTTTCCAGTTACTAATTTCATTTTAAAATCAGTCAATGAAATGCACCTTATTTATAATAGATCGTGATACTAACGCCACCAAAAAGGCATGACAAATAAAAGTTTTATGAGGATTGGTGAGCAAAGATCTCATAGCTCTTTGGGGTTGTACAAAGCAGTAATTTCCCTTAAAGTAGCTTTATTCATGTTTTTTTTTTTAAACAAAAGACATCTGTACGAGACAGGTTGGCAGTGTAATATTTTTGAAACACTGAGTACTGAAAGTTAGGGTGTACACCCCCCCTCCCTCTTCCTGCTTTACACCCCCCCCCGCTTTCCTATTATCAGTTCTGTTACTACAGGAATTAAATCTAGACATCCCGTAAAATAGCTACTTCCACATTGTTCGAACAATAGCTGGGGCCAAGAAAGAAGATGCAATGAAACCCTCCTGTACCTACAACTGATGTCTGAAAAGCATCAGTCACTCTGCAGATCAAAGAAAGAAAGAGCAGCCAGGATTCAGACAGATAGGATCCTTATGACCTATGTAGGAGAAGTGCACTTTCTAAGTAAACTGTAGCAGTTTCTCAACAGAGTTTTCTTATGGATTTATTTTTAAGCAAAAATTAAGATTAGAAGTCTGATTTAAATGATGTCAATTTTCAGTTTGAGTTTGTGGAACGATCGCAGCTACTTTTATTTCACTCCTGCCTTCATAAAAAGCTACAGAGTTATAACAGATAATTACAGAGACTAAAGAACGTGCTTCAAGATAACTAGGAGCGGACTACCCAAGATGAAAACTATGCCATGGAAGAGCCCTACAACCAGATATTTGAGGCCAATCCCTTTATCAATGGAATCCTCAACCAAAATGTGAGGAAGGAGAAACGTCACCCTCTCACTTTTGACCATAATTCAGGGTCAGCCAGCCACCAAGACCAGCACCATTCATATTCCGATTTTGGATAAAACATCTGATCTTGCCTGCATCATAGAAACCTTCCTCCCTCCAAGCCTACACCCCACTACACCCTTTATCAAGAAAGTGACCATTAAACAAGTTCCGAATCAGTCTTTCTTCCCAATTTAGTTTTAACAAAAAAAGCTGCAACGTAAGTAGCTATGGGAGATGACAGTGCAACTGCTCGGTATCAGGGGGGGAAGTGTGCTAGTAATGTCCTGGATATACTGGTCTGTTAAGTGTTAATGCTTTGAATACGCAAATGCAAACACTGTAATAGAGTATTAATGTCCCAACGTACTGTAGCTTCTTTTAACTTACCGTAAGACTAGAAGTGGTGCATGTGAAAAGTGTCTTCAAAGCTGACACTACAGCAGTGATATTCCCAAGCCAGCACGCGTAGGGATAGGGATGGGCAAGGGGAGTGCATCAAGTAACATCTCTCACACCAAACAGGAACTTCACAGTTCATTGCAATTTGGAAGTGTGATTATTATACCTTGTCTTGCAAACACCAAACGCCATTATATATACACAAGGTCACTAATTCCCTTCCCCATATACACAGAGGGTGGACGAAAGGAAGCATCCCCCTGATTTGGGGTATGTTTACACTGGAAAAGGGAGGTGTAATTTCGGGCTTGTGTAGACATACCCATGCTAGCGCTGATCAGGCTAGTGTGCTAAAAATAGAAACGGAGCCACAGTGGTGCAAGGGGCTAGCCCCTGAGCTGGAGGGTTCTGAAGGGCTTGGGGTCTAGCAGAATTGTGACACCAGAGAGCAAGAGCCACAGTCCTTTGGATAGGAAGGGATTGGTGCAGAACCCAAGGCTTTGCCAGACACTCAAGGTGGAAGAGGTCTGTGTAAGGCCCCAGCATGCCCTCCTGTTGGTGTCACTAGGCATAAATCTAGGTAACTCGGGAAAATGGAAGACCACGAGTGTCGATAAAGCCCTCCTGCTCAGGCCTCAATGAACCATTGTTCCTCCATGTTTAACACTTTGTGTAACCTAGTG
>NW_027424265.1:204851-267441 GCF_003597395.2 Chelonoidis abingdonii | reverse complement strand
ACTGTGTCCCCCCCGTGTCTGTCACCAATGTGCTGCAGGAGGCATCTGGCGGGGGTGCACGACGCTGCACATCTTTTGCTGTGTTGTCCCCTCTCCCCAGGTCTGTTCATCACCAATGTGGTGGAGGAGATGGCGGGGGGGGATAATGGGAGGTAATGGGGTCACTGGGGGGTTGTGATGCTGCTGCCGTGGGAGCCAGCTGAGCCCACTCAATTAGAGTGAACTGCAAACAGAATGGGGCAGGCAAACCCCAAAAGCTGGTGGATCTTCCAGTACTTAGATTTACCAGCCAGCCCAAAACAATTGCTATAGTACCTCACTAAGTCCAAATAGTGCAGTTCCCTTAAAGTAGCCAGCTTCAGGCCTCCATCCAGACACACTCAGCTATGATGATGATTCCTGAAAACCTTCTCCTCATACCCCAAATACATGCTATAGTCAATTCTTGTTAACTAAGCTAAAATTTATTAAAAAAAGAAGAGAGAGCGTGTTGGTTAAAAGATGAATATACAGACAGACTTGAATTCAGTTCTTGAGGTTCAGAGACATATAGCAGAGATGAGCTTGTAATTGCCAAAAGTCCTCTTAGAAATAGTCCTGTAGTCCAGTGTCCATATTCAGGGTGGCTCCAGTCAATGACTCGGGATCTCAGGCCTTATGGCTTAAGGTTTCCCCCTCTTGAAACCCAAAGCAGATCTGTGATGAAGAAGGATCATGCAGGGCGGCTGAGAGTGGGTTCGGGCCCCGGTGAAAAATTTTTTTTGGGCCTCGCAGCAAGGGTGGATTGGCTAAACAGGGCCGACGAAGCCAGGCCCCCTTCCGGACCCCCAGGCTCCGGTAATTTGTACACCCCCCCCCCAGGATTTGTATACATTTCCAGCAGCCTTTTGGTCTGAGAAAACAATAGGCTTAACTCTCCTTCCAAACATCCTGGCAATTAGCACAGGGTCATTTATCCATTAAACACTTCAGATACAAAAAGAACAGGAGTACTTGTGGCCACAAGTACTCCTGTTCTTTTTGTGGATACAGACTAACATGGTTGCTACTCTGAGTTCAGAGACAGGTTACCACAACCGTCAAAGAGACATATAGACAATAATATTATTTCCCTCAAGTATCTTCCTAAATATTACAGAACTACTCCTTTTTTGATCTTTGGATCAAAGCTATAGCAATAGACAAGACTTGTTTGCTGACATTATAAGACCTGAGCAAACATCTACCCTTCTATCTCTAACAGTGCAGGCTGCGTTTCAAAGCTCTGTGTATTTACATCTTCCTAACTAGTCTTTATAAAATTTGGCCATGGGTCAGGTCAGTCTGTGAGCTAATTAACTCTTTCTGGCCCTGTGTCACCTTTCGGTGAGATATTCTATTACACTCATAACGTCACAGGAGTGCACGGTGCTGTACGTCTCTCACTGTGTTCTCCCCTCCAGGTCTGTGTGTCACCAATATGCTGGGGGGGTGGCGGGACGATAATGGGGGCCAGGAGGTTGCTGGGGAGTGCACAGCGCAGTACATCTCACTGTGTTCTCCCCCCAGATCTGTTTGTCACCAACGTGTTGGAGGAGGCGGTGGGCTCCGTGCTGCCCCTGGCCCTGGACCCTTCCGGCTCCCTGCTGCTCCAGGCCCTGCTGCCCGAGGCCTCGGCCGCCCAGCTGGCCAAGCTCCTGCACCCCCTGCTGCCCGCCCTGTGCCAGACTGCCTGCCACCCCTGCGGTGCCCATGTTCTGGAGGCTGCCCTGCTCCGGGCTCCCCGGTTGCTGGGAGAGGAGGATGCTGGGGCACTGGAGGAGCTGGTGCTGCAGTTGGGGAGGGCCGTGAGGGAGGAACTGAGGGCCTTCGCCTGGGACCCCCATGCCAGTTTCGTGGTGAGGACCCTGCTGCAGGTACTGGGGGGGGTCCGTGTCGGCTCCGATGCAGCCCGGGGGCTCTCGGGGACAGGTGAGTATTGGTCGGGGCCAGTGTCACCTCCACACGCTACCACTGGGGGGTGGTGTCTGGGGTGGGGACTGGCGTACAGGGCGGCAGGATGGGGTCACTGGGCAGGGAGGATGGGGAGAATCAAGAGGAGGTAGAGACTGGAGGAAACAGAGGGTGGGGGACTGAGGGGGCGGGGAGAGAGAACAAGGGGGGGCACATTGTGATGGGGCAGGGGATAAGGGACTCCGTAGTGGGGAGATGTACAGTAGCTACGGGGGACAGTGGGGTCCAGGTGGGAAGGGGAGGGTAAAATGGGACCCTGTGTGTGAGGGGGTTGAGACTGAGAAGAGGGGTGGCAGAATGCCCCACAGAGGTGTCAGGGGTATGAGGGTCCAGCACAAGGGGGTGCAGGAAGAATGGGGGAACTGATCCCCCGTCCCTGGTCTTTCATTGTTTCTTCCCCCTGAATATCCAGTGTCTGTGAGTTCCGCAGGTTAACGACTCAGTGTCGCCCACTTTGCTGCCTGATGGTCCCCTTCATCCTGCTGTTCCTGTCTTGTCCCTCCAGGGCCCCCCGCTCCACGCAAGAAACGGGCTGAAGCCAAGAGCGAGGGGCCGGTGGAGTTTGAAGTCCCGGACTCGTTCCTGGCCCTCCTGCGCGAGTTCATTGCTGCTTTCCAGGAGAACATCGCAGGTGAGCCGACCCCAGCGCCCCCTGCAGGATTGGGAGCACCCCCCACTGCCAGCCCTCCTGCCCCACTCCCCACAGTGCCCCCTGCTGGAAAGGGCCCCCCCCAACTCACCCCATCCATCTGTCCCCGCCCCAGAGTCCATCACCCACAGAGTCGCCAGCCTCTGCCTGCAGGTGGCACTGGAGGTTTTGCACAGGAAACTGCCTGAGGCTTGCGCTGAGATGTGCAGCTCTGTGATTGGCTACCTGAGCTCGCGGAACCCCTCCACTGGATGCAGGTGAGCCTCCTGATTGGTTGTGGCCATGAGGGCTCTGATTGGCTGGGGGGTCTATTTGGCTAGGCTGTAATTAGGTGTGGAGGTGGGGATGGTTAGTGCTGTCTGTAGGGGGTGGAGGAGGTGGCTTGTGATTGGCTGTGGGATGAGTATGGCTCACTACCTTCTCCCTCCCAGAGTAGTGGGTACTTCCTGATTGGCTGGATGGTGGGCTTGGGGTCATGTGATTGGCTGTAGGTTGGACCCATTCTGGTTGGCGTGGGGGAATGGCTTGTAGTTTGGTAAGGTGGCTGCTTTCTACTTGGGTAGGTGGGTTGTGATTGGCTGGTGCCACTCTTTTGTGACTTCTGATTGGGTGAAGGGCCTGAGCACTAAGAATAGGTTGTGATTGGCTGAGGTGTGATCACATGCTTTCTGATTGGTCAGAAAATGAATCCATGAAGTTGTGATTGGCTACAAGGTGTGGCATGATGGGGCACAGAGGCTGCTTTCGCACCGGTCAGCAGCTGTCTTAGGTGGGTCGTGAATGGCTGGAAGCTGGCTTGGTATTTTTTTGATTGGTCAGGAGACGGGCAAGTGGCTGTGGTTGGTGATTGGCTGAGGCTGTGAGCAGCAGCTTTCAAATTTGCCAGGAGGCTGGTGATTGGCTGGGTGTACTCTAATTGGCTGTAAGGGGATTGGGCCAGGCTGGTGCTGTCTGATTGGCTAACGCCCCCTGGATCCCTGCAGCCCCCTGCTGGTGTTCCTGAAGGACTCCGTCTGCAGCCGAGTGCTGGACAAGGTGCTGGAGGTGTCGGAGCCGCGGGCGCTGCGGCTGCTCTACCGGCAGCACTTCCGGGGCCAGCTGCGGGCGCTGGCGGGCCATGGCGTGGCCAACTTCACCCTCCAGCGCCTCATCGGGGCTGCGCCCCCCAAGCTGGTCAGTGGGGCCATGGGGGAGGTGTGGGGCGGAGGGCATGGGGCAGATGGTCGGCAGTGGGGTGGAGCTGTGGGGGGGTATCTGGGAGGGAGGGGGAGAGGGGGTTGAATGAGGGGGCCACGTGGAGGTAGGTTGCTCCTGGTGGGTGGGGCTTGGCCATGCCCCCTGATGCCCCCTTTGTTCCCTTGCAGCTGGGGAAGGTGCTGGCAGAGCTGGGCCCTGGGCTGGAGGAGGTGCTGGCCCAGGGGCATGCGGGGGTGGCCACGGCGCTGCTGGGAGCCTGCCGGCGGTGCGGGACCGGCCAGCAGGAGGTGCTGCAGCTGCTTATGGAGGTGAGTAGCCGCCCTTCTGCCAGATCAGCCTCCCCTTTTGCTCCCCTCTCCCGGCTCTCATCTCAGGCTCCCCCTTCCTGCCCACAGGCCTTCCACTGCTGGGAGCCCCCTGCCCGGCGGGCAGCCTGCGCCCCCCTCTTCGCCTCCCTGCTGCCCTATGAGGTGTACTATGCCTCGGGGAAGGGCCAGGAGGCACAGGCCCCGCTGGAAGAGCAGGTGAGTATGGGGAAAAGGGGGGGGCACAGATGGAGCTGGGGTGGGGGCCAGTAGTAATTCCCCTGGGGCAGTGATCAAGCAGCAGGAGGGGCAGTGGAGGAATTGCGGGGGGCTGGGCTGGTTCTCAGAGGGACTGGGTTATTGCGGGAGGAGGGAAACGGGTTGGTGGGGGGCTGGGTGAGGGTGGATCACTACTGGAGCAGTGACTGGAGAGTAAGGGCTGGTTGGGATACCCTCCACCCTTAACCCTCTCTCTCCCCCACCCCCCCAGCCTGATTCCCCACCTGCCCTGGCCTCGGTTTCCCTCCACGGCTCCCTGCTGCTCCAGCACCTGCTGCACTTCGCCGACCCCTCCCCCGTGCTGCGAAGCCTGGCTGCTCTTCCCCCGCACGACTTGGTCACCCTGGCCTGCAGCCCGGCCGGCAGCCACGTCTACGACGCCCTCCTGGCCAGCCCCTCCGTACCCCGCAAGCCCAAGCGCAAGGTGCTGCGTGGGCTCCAGGTGAGTTTGGGGCAAGGGGGCACTGCTGTGGGGAAGCTTGCAGTGCTCGGGCTGTGCATCTGACTCTCCCCGCTTGTCCTCAGGGTCACTACGTGTCTCTGGCTTGCAACAAACATGGGAGCAGAGTCCTGGATGCCATCTGGAGCCGGGCCACACTGCCGGCCAAGAGACAGATTGCCCAGGAACTGGGTAAGAGCCCCCTTACCATTCCAGCCCTAGCTCCTCTCCCCACCCCAGCGTCCTGTTTGAATCCCAGTTCAGGCCAGTCCATTCTAATCCCTGGACTGCATACAGAATCCTTGATCACTTCCTGTCCTAAACTGGGCTGTTTCTGTGTGCTGCCAAAAGCACCAGTGCCCCACTTGAGAGTTGGCTGCATCTCTCATCCCAATCCATCTGCTCCCTCAGTTGAGCAGGAGCAGCAACTGCGTAATGACCCCTTTGGGCACCACGTGGTGCGGAACTTCGCTCTGACCCATTTCCTGAAGCGCCGGCGAGACTGGGATCGGCACCAAGAGGCGGAGACCAAACGCAGGGAGCTGTTTGCTGAGATTCTGGAGGACTGAATGCTGGGAGGCAGGGAAGAGATTGCTAGCCCCTTCGGGCACCAGGAGAGACTCTCCTTCCAACCAGAGAGATCCTGGAGGACTGAATGCCAGAGCGGGTGCTGCCCACATCTGCTTCTACCCGTAGAGATTGTAGAAGACTGAATAATCGAGTGGGTGCTGTGGAGTTTTTATGCCCCTCTTGGCTCCTGACCATAGAGGACTGAATACCAGGAGTGCTGTGTTGGGGGTCTTACGCGCTCATCTGCTTCGGACCAGAGAGTCTGGAGGACTGAATACCAGAGCGGATGCTGTAGGTGTCTTTATGTCCCTGTTGACTCCTAACCATAGAGAGCTTGGAGGACTGAATGCCAGAGCGGGTGCTGCTGGCATCTGCTTTGACCCATAGGATTGTGGAAGACTGACTGGCAGAGTTGGGGGTGCCGACATCTGCTTCTAACCATAGAGATCCTGGAGGACTGAATGCTAGAATGGGTACCTGTTGGCATCTAAGCATAGAGATGTTGGAGGACTGACTACAGGTGGTGTCTATGTTGGGGTCCTTACCCCTACCCACTATCAGTTCTGAACCATAGAGATCCTGGAGGACTCACCCCCACCAGGGGCCGCTCTGGACTTCCTTTCTCCCTCTTGTCTGCTCCCTTCTATAAAGTTTTCTATTTCCCTACATGCTCTGCTGCGTGTTCAGTGTGCGTAAGGGGGGGGAGCCAGCGGGGGGGCTCTCGTGCCCCAGCCAGCCCCCTCAGCCCCACGATAACCCCCACACCCCCTTAACTGCCCCCTTTCTGGCTCCTGTTGGTGCCTGGAAGGAGAGGGGTCCGGAAATGAACTTAAATAGCCTTTTTATTGTAATAGCAGCAGCTTCGCGGGTGCACTGAGTTCACGGGGACGGGGCCAGGCCCAGGGCCTCACTCTTCATAGTGCCTGAGGTGCGCAGGCTGGTGCCAGGTCTCCACCCCCTCCAGGAGGCGCCGGATGTAACTGGAGGCTCCTAGGAGCAGCTGCCCCATTCCCTGCATCACGGCCGAGACCACTCGCAGCACCTCCCTGCTGGGGGAGAAGGGGGTGAGAGGTGGTGCGGTGCCCCCACAGGGTGCACTGTGGGAAGCGTGGGGTGCTGCTTGTGGGGGGAGCTCCAGGCTCTTGCAGCCCCGGGATGGACTGGAGTGGCAATGGGGAGCAGGGTGGGGGGCTTTGTGGAGGCAGGGGTCCCTGCCGGTTGGGGGAGCTGTGGGTTGCTGGGCAGTGCAGATGGCCCTGCCAGCAAGGGGTACTGGGAGGGGGCAGAGGCGGGGTCCCTGCTGTGGACCGGGATGCCTGCTGGCAGAGGGCTCTGGGGGATCAGGGTGAAGGGGCAGGGACCCTGCCAGTGCGGGGTGCAGCAGGGGGGCTCTCACCCACCTCAGCACCTTCTTGGGGCCCAGGCACTTGAAGTCGCAGCTCATGGAGTAGAGTCCGTAGAACGTGGCCTTCACGTTGAGGCTCCCGAAGAGGTCGCGGGGGCCCAGCTTGTAGACATCGAAGGTGATGCGGGCGATGTCCTGCCCCTGGCGTGGCCGCTGCCGGCTCCACCCATAGGCCTGGGCCCCTCCCTGCAGCACAGCGGGGTCAGGGGGGAGGGGACCCCCGGCAGCCCCCCCAACTCCCAGCCTGGCCAGCCACTAGCACCGTGGGGGCAGGGTGGGGCTGTAGGGCTCTGGCTTGGGGCGGGGCTAGCCACTTCCATTAGCCCCACCCCTTAGTGGTAGTGATGTCACCCTGAGTTCTGGCCACACCCCTTAGCAGTAGTGATGTCAGACTCTCTCCCCCCTGCCAAAGTCCACCCCATTCCCAGGATCCCTCCCCGCTTTTGTCCACCTCCCTCTGTGGGGCTCCCCCATCTCCTGCCCTTGCCCCAGCTGGTGAGTGGTGCCCATCCCCCTTTGCTGCTCCTGGAGTGGGGAGGATCTCACTTGGGAGGTGTATGGGTGGGGGTGTGTATATGGGGTGTCTCACCTGTGGGGGCAAGATGGGGCTGGGTCTCCCTGGGGTGCTGTATCTAGGGTTTGGGGGTGTCTGGGGAGGATCTCAGGGAGGGGTGTTGTGGGTGACAGGTGTGTGGGGGGCCTCAGGTGTCCCATGGGGGCTAGCATCTTGGAGAGGTGTGGTGCATGTGTGTCTCGTGGGGGAGGGACTGGGGGTCTCCTGGCAGTGTGTACACATAGGGAGTCTCTCTTGGTAGGGATGTGGGGGAATCTCTCTCACTTTGCGGGGGGGGTCACTCCTGTGTGGGCTATGTCGGGAGGAGGAATTGGGGGTTCCCCTGCGGAGGTATATGGGGGGCAGGATGTGTATGTGGAGTCTCTGTATGGGGGCTAGGGCATGTGGGGGTCTCCCCTTAGGGGCCGTACTGGGTTGGTGTGTTTACCATCTCCCCTTTGGAGGTGGGGCCCAGGGTGTGCGTGGGAGCCCTTGGGTGGGATATCTGGGTCTCCATTGCAGGGGTTGTGGGGGTCTGGGGTCTGTGGGGTGTCCCTTGCAGGTGCTGTATGAGGGAGTCTCTGGCGGACGGGGGGACGGAGGACGGGACTGAGCTCACTCACCCGTGGGGGGCTCCAGCTCTGCCCGGGGCCCAGCAGCATCAGGGCCGTGTCAGGGGGCAGCGTCTGGAAAAAGGCTTCGCTCTCCACCGCTGTCCCGTCCTCCTCCAGCACCAGCCCCGCCACCCCCGCCACCAGCAGTGCCTCCATTGCCTGGGGGGGGCAGAGCGGTGAGGGGGGAGCACCCGAGGTGTGGGGGGCAGAGCGTGGGGTGGCGAAGCAATGAGCGTGGGGGGGGCAGAAAGTGGGGGAGCAGTGAGGAGTCAGTGTGAGGCATGAGGGGGTGGCAAGGAGGACCTGTAGGTGGGAGCAGCCTGGTGGGGGGGGGAGGGAAACAGGGAGGTGGGGGGTGGCGTCAGTTTGGCCCTATCACAGGATCCTGCAGGCTGATGAGTGGGGAGTGACAAGGGGAGGAAGCAGGCTGGTCTGCTGGGGGGGCAGCGGGGCAGGGCGGCTGAGGTGCTGAGCAGGGTAGGGCTGGGGGTGGCCATGGGGGGCAGCAGGAGGGTCTGGCGGGCTAGAGGGAGAAGGGTGGGGGAAGCAATGGAGGGCTAAGAGTGGTGAGCATAGTGGGGGGTTGGGGCTAAGATGGGGGGAGAGGGTGTTTGGGGGTAAGCAAGCAGTCTGGTGGGTGGAGGGAAAAAACGGGTCGGGGTATGGGGTCAGAGGTGGGTGAGGGTCGGAGGAAGACAAGAGGAATGGAGTCAGAGGTAGTAGGGCGGGAAGGATGGGGGCAAGCAGGAGGGTCTGGCTGGGTGGGGGAGCAGGGTGGGGACAGCATGGAGGGGCTGAGTGGATAGAGCAAGCTGGGGGTATAGGGCCTAGTGGGTGGGAGCGAGGGTATGTTTTGGGGGAACAAGGAGTCCGGTGGGGTAGGGGGAACAGGGTGGGGATGGGTGTCAGAGGCGGGGTGAGGGTCTCGGGGGCAGCAAGGGATGGAGTCACGGGAGGTATAGGGGACAAGGGGCGGGGGGGGACTCACCTTGGCCAGTAGCTCCTGCAGGGTCCTGGCCATCAGCCCCGTGCGGCCCCTGTGCCGGTGGTCGCAGACGCGGAAGGGGCGCTGGGGGGGAGCACGGGGGGCCCAGACCCGACGGGTCAGCTCTGAGCCGGCGCTGGACACTGACCTGGGGGGAGAGGGGGTGAGCAGGGGGTGCTTGGGGTGGGGCAGACCATTGTCATGATTTGGGGGGACAGGGGAGGGCCACATGGCGGTGGGGGAACTCACTGTCCTATTTGTGGGATATGGAGGGGGTGAGGGGGTCCAATATCCTGTTAGGGGGGTACAGTCCCTGTAGGGCACAGGGTACCTCTTGGGGTGGTAGAAACCATTCTCGAGGGGGGTCAGGAGGGGAGAGCCCACCCCCAGGTAGGGAGAACCCCTTCCCTTGCTGGAGGGGGAGCTTCTGGGGGGGGGGTCAGGAGGGGACACACCAAATCACAGAAGGGGGGGGTGTCAGCATGGAATGGCCCATTTCTAGGAGTAGGGGGAGTTGACACCCCATGTTGTGGGGAGGGGCCCTCCTTGGGGGCGGTGACACCCCCAGCCTGAGGCTCCCCTTGGCCCCCCAGTTTGGGGAGTCTGAGCCACTCACTGCAGCAGGGAGGAGGGGGCCAGGGCACTGACGTAGTCCATGGCGTTAGCGGGGCTGGGGGGGTCCTTGTCCTGGGGGTCAGGGTGTCTGTCCGGCGTTGGGCTCCCTCGCTGTGTCTGCCGCCAGCCAGGCTGGACTCTGGACTCCACGGCTCGGAGGCGGGGAGTGGGGAGGGTGACACACAGTGGGGGGAGGCAAACTCCAAGGTCCCCCAGGACAGGGCGGGGAGGGAGGTGGGTGAGAGCAGGAAGTGAGGCCACGGGTGCCAGTGATGTGTTAGACCCCACAGCTTCCCCTTGTGCTGTAGGGGGAGAAACTGAGGCACAGCTGGGGATGAAACATGGGAGTCTGGGCTCCCAGACCCCCCCCCTTTAACTACTAGACCCCACTCCCCTCCCAGAGCCAGGGAGAGAACCCAGAAGTCTTGCCCCCCACTCCCCTCCCAGAGCCAGGGAGAGAACCCAGGTGTCCTGGCTCCCAGCCACACACCCCCCTTTTAACCACTAGACCCCACTTCCCTCCTAAAGCCAGGGAGAGAACCCAGGCGTCCTGGCTCCCAGCCCCACTCACCTGCTCTGGCATGCAAGCAGGCGGCTCTAGCCCCCAGGCCCGGGACAGGCTGGGTGCGACCTGCCCCCTGCTGCCCCCCTCCCATCCTTCACTGAGCCCACAGAAACCAGATCAAACTGGAAAGAGGGTTTTATTGGTGGCCCCCTAGGCCGGCTCCCGGGGGCAGCTGGCGGCGGAGCCGGTACCGGTTAGTCTGTTCCTGAACCATCGTCGGCTCTCCGGGCTCCTTCCGCAGTTACAAGGGGCCCCGAGCGTGTGAACAGTCCCCCCCTACCCCGGAAAGGCAGGGTGTGGGGACAACAACCCAATTATGCTCCCTTTGATGGATGAAGAGACCCCAACAATTCAGACCTTCTCTCTCCCCCTCACACCCCATCACTAGAACCCCACCTCCTGAGCTGGAAAGAACAAGAGAGTCTGGCTCCCAGCCCCACCCCTGGTCTAACCAGCTTAGACCACCACCCACGGTCAGGATAGAACCCAGAATCCTGCTCCCCCAGCCCCTCCTGCTCTACTCACTAAGACCCACCCCCTGGTAGAGCCAGGATAGGAACCGCAGGAGTTGTGGACCCAGCCCCCTCTCCCCCAATCACTAAGAGCCCCATCCCAAGTCGGGAATAGAACCACCAGGAAACCCTGGCTCCCCCACGCCCTCCTGCTCTACTCACTAGACCCACTCCCCTGGCTGAGACCAGGGATGGAATCCAGAGAGTTCTGCCCCCCTCCACCAGCTCCCCGGTTCAAACCATTAGACACCACTTCCCCAAAGTTGGGGAAGACCCACAATCCCTGTGCCCCCCAAGCCTTACCCCGCTCTACTCACTGAGACACCACTCCCCTGGCTGAGCCAGGGATAGAACCCAGGAAGTTGTGCGACCCCCCAGCGCCCTCTCCCCCAATCACTAAGACCCACTCCCCAAGTCAGGATGAAACACCAGGAGTCTGGCTCCCAGCCGCTGTAACCCCCAGGCCCCTTGCAGCAGGTGGGGTGCAGAAGGAAGGTTGCTGGAGAGTGACACCCCTGGTGGCAGGGAGAGGCAGGGTGGGGGTGCCGTGGTCACAGGTCAGGGGTGCTGTACACGTGTTCCAGGGAGGCCGAGCAAGCTCTGGCCCATGGCGGCAAGGTGAAGCAGGAGAACGTGACTTGTGTGTACGTTGATCGATGTCCCTGGAAAAGGTGGAGAGAAGATGGATCTGTCATGGCAGCCAGGGGGTGCATGTGGGGTGGGGGAGGCAGGGGTAGGGCTGGGCAGGCAACGGGGGTGGGGAGTAGGGCAGGGGGTGCTACTGGGGCACAAGCGGAACCAGGGGTTGGAGCTGAGCAGGGAAGTGCTGTGGGTGGGGTGGGGGACTAGCCAGGGGGCATCGTGGGATGGGGGGTAGGATTCTGGAGGCGCTGGGCAGGGGCACACAAGCAGGTGAGTGAGTAGGGTGGGGGTAAAGACTCTGGCCGCAGGGGTGAACATGGGGCAGGGAGAGGGTCAGGTCTCGGGCCCGGGCAGTGGGTCGCTGTGTGGTGAGAGCAGGCTGGAAGTGTGGGCACTGGCCAGCGGGTAATGTCATGGAGCAGAGGAGTGGGGGGGCTGGGCAGAGGGCAGTGCTTGGGCGTGAACGGGCCTGGGCAGGGGTGCCATGGGGAAAAGGCTGTAGGGAGGGGGGAAATGGGCAGAGGGGTGGCTGGGCGTAGTGGGCGGAAGTGAGGCGGCTGGGCAATCCGTGCGAGCGCTGCCATTGTTACGAAAAGGAGCCCGGACGAGGAGCACGCTGAGGGCGTGTACGCTCAAAGCAAGGCAAGTCACTGGGGGGTTTGAAGTGGTGGCACTGGGCAAGGGTCTGCCATGGAAAAGGAGTGGGGAGGCTGGCAGAGGGTGCGTGGGAGTGAGGGCCTGGGCAGAGGGCCATGGGGAGAAGAGTGGGGATGGGGGGTTACGGCAGAGGGGTCCTGGGGGATTTGAAGTGGGGGTCTAGGCAAGGGGTGCCATGGAAAGGAGTGGGGGGCTGGGCAGAGGGGTGCCTGTGGGGTGAGGGCTGGCAGGGGTGCCATGGGGAAAGGTAAGGGAGGGGGGTTGGGCAAAAGGAGTCCTTGGGGGGTTTGAAGTGGGGGTCCATAGGCCAAGGGGTGCCTGGGAAAGGAGTGGGGGCTGGGCAGAGGATAGCTGTAGGGGTGAGGTGCCCTGGGCGGGTGCACATGGGGAATGGTGTAGGGAGGGGGGGTTGGGCAGAGGGGTCTGGGGGTTTGGAAAGTGGGGGTCTAGGCAAGGGGTGCCATGGGGAAAGGAGTGGGGGCTGGGCAGAGGGTGCTGTGGGGGAGGGCCTGGCAAGGTGCCATGGGGGAAAGAAGGTTTTTTTTGGTTTTAGGGGGAAAAGGGGGGAGGTTAGGGCAGAGGGGTGTGGAGTGTGGGAAATGAGGTCCTGGGCAAGAGGGTGACCATGTTGAAAGGCAGCGGGGAGGAGGGGTTAGGCCAGAGGGGTCCCTGGGTTGAAGTGGGGGGTCTGGGCAAAAGGGAGTGCATGGGGGAAAGAGTGGGGGGCTGGGCAGAGGGGTGCTGGGGGTGGGGGGGCCTTACCGGGAATTCAAACTCAGCTCCGGAGTCTGCGTCATCTTCCTCCTTCTGGCCTTTAAGGGGCGCTGCCCCCACAGCCGCTTGCCCCGGCCTGGGCCCCTCTGTGGGGAGCTTGGGGAGCAGCCCCCAGTCCTGGGACGCTGCCTGGGGCCAGCCCCCCTCGGTCATCTGCTGGAGACCTAATCACAGAGGGGGGTCAGAGCGGGTTCCCCTGCTGCCCCCCCCATATCAGCCCCTCAGCTCTGTCTCTGCCCCATGGTTGGCCCCGTCTCTCCCCTCCCCCACATAGTGGTCCCGTGGCCCAGCCAGCTTTGCCCTCCCTTACCCTGGGGTCTCCCCATGGATGTGACATCATGTCCCCCCACCCCCCCGCAGGTGCAGTTCTCACATTTCACCACTAGGTGGCAACATTGTAACGCATTGAAGCCGGGGTGCGGCAGTAAGAAATCCCACTCTTAAAGGGGAGGCCAGCAGTGTTGGGACGGGCACCTGAGCCCTGGCACCAGGCCCGGAGGTCGGGGGGCTGCCCCCAGTGGGGGTGGGCCAGTCGTTACTCACCCATATTGACCCCAGAGATGTCGGTCGACCTGCGAAGGCAGAAGGGAGGGTCAGTGGTGGAGCGGGAAGCTGCTGGGGGCCCCTGTCCTCTACGGGGGCAGGGACAGGTCAGCTCATAGGACCCTCAATGCCCCATGGTGCCGCAAAGGATTCTGGGTCGCCACTTTCTCTTTTCTCCTCTTTTCCTAGCCAATCATCCTCTTTGTCCTCCTCTGTCTCCTTCATTCTCTCTCCTTCCTCTGTCCCCCTTTTTCTCCTCTCCTCCTTTTTCTCTCTCTTTATTCCCTTTCGTCCATCGATTTCTCCTGTCTTCGCCCCCTTCCCTTTGCTCGTTCCCTTTCATCACACTCCAGTTCCCTCCTCCGTTCTCTTTTCCTTACCCTCCCTCCTGATTCCCCACAACCTCCCTCCTGTCCTGTGCACTATTTGAGCCCCCCCTTCTGCCCCAGCCTGGTCTACCTGCCCCACATCTTCCCCTGAGATCCAACCCGGTCTCCCCCAACCTCCAAACGATCCCTGATGCCCCCGTGTTCCCCACTGAGACTAGCCCCTGGGTGCATGTAGCCATGCAACACCCCACATGGGCTCCAGCCCCCCGTATCATTCATGGCATCACAGCTGTAGAAATCCCCCCCTTTATTTTCTATGGGCCACGTTCCCCCATAGATTGACCCACCGGCCACCTGGATCCATGGACTGGAGCTCCTATCACTTAAGCTCAATGCCCAGCCCCCATCCAGGCTGTGTGACCTGCTATGTGCTGGTGTCACCACTAGAGGGTGTGAGCGAGCCAGGCTGGGGGGGGGGGGTGACCCTAGAGCCAGTCCCCTGGGGGTTGGGGCCAGGGAGACCAGACCCTGCCCCCTTCCATACCGTCTCATTATCCGCGACCGGCGCAGCTCCTGGCTCTTCCAGTAGGACCTGGAAGGGAATTGTGGGAGTGGGGGTCAATATGGGGCTTGGCCTGGTGGTGGGGGCTCTGCTGGGATTAGGAGGGTCCAGGGGATGGTGCCTGCAATTCCCAATGTGACCACCAGGGGGATGTGAGGTGCAGGAGGATAGAAGGGGGGGAATCAGAGAATTTTGCCCTATGGGGTGCGGGGGGGGGGAGGTGTCACAGTCAGGAGCAAGGACTCCTGAGTTCTATCCCCAGGGGATCGAGGGACCCATTGGAACAGATTTGGCCTCCCAGGTATGAACAGCTCCTGGCCCCACGGAGGGCCCAGAGGATCCGGAGGAACTTACGTGGAGAGCCGGCGGCTAGCTGGGGAAGGAAGGGAAAGAGATTGAATTAAAGCGAGATTCTACAGAGTCTCTTGTCCCGTCTCTCCCCTGCTGCGGTGCCCCCTAACGGTGGAGCACCCTGCCATCCCAGATGCCTGGGTCCCATCCCCCCTCCCAGTTTGTCAAGCCCCGGGTCTGGGACCTAAACGGCTCCCCCAGGGGTGAGGTGACTGTGTTGCTTCTTGGATGCCTGGGTCCCATCCCCAATCCTGCCCCCTACCCGAAGCTGACTGGGTCTCAGCCCAGTCTTGGTATTCCCTCCCCCCAGAGGTAAATCACTCACAATCCTTTGTATAGGACTCTGCTGTGCCAAATTACCCACAGTCCTTTGCACCAGAGTCCTGTGGTACCCAACTACCCATGATCCTTGCATGGCTGTTGTGCTGGTTACCCACAGTCCTTTGCAACTGGCTCTTGCTGGCCCATGTCACTCCTTGTGGGGGCTGAGAGCGCTGAAGGCGCCCCTAGGTGAGAACACTCCTGTCCCTGATGCCTGGGTCCCATTCCCCACAGGCACTGAGAGCTGTGGTGCCCCCTAGTGGTGAATGCCCTGTGCTGCTGTCCCGGACGCCTGGGTCCCATTCCCCATCCTATGCTTCACGCACCTGCCTTCTTCCTGCAGAGGCAGATGAGCAGCAGCAGCAGAGCCAGAGCCGTGGCAGCCCCACCACACCCAGCCACCAGGGGGACGGGCAGAGACCAGGCTGGTAAAAGGAGGGGATGAGTTAACAGCCAGGAACAAGGGAGGGGGCAGCATCTGGAGACCCACTAACTGCTCCAGACCTCAGCTAGGGCAGGAGACAATTTGGACCCTCCCCTTTAAGGGGGGATTTTTTGCCTGCCAGATGCTCTTTGTACCGCCTGTGGTGAAATGCTGCCACCTGGTGTCAGGCTCAGGTACTGCACCTTTGGAGCCGCATGTGGTTCTGTCACCCCTCTAACACATGCTATGTCTTGGTTCCAGGGTCTCTCCCAGGGGTAGCAGATGTTGGGGTACTGGGGTTATTGTGGGGTGTGATTACAGGCCTCACCTGTCACAGTGACGTTCACAGCCTGGCTCCTGGAGGATAGGATCCACCTGCCGCTCATGTTCACCTCATACTCGCAGCTGAATTCCCCGGTGTTGCTGGGACCGGCTTGCAGGATGCTGAGCACAGAGAAGTTCATAGAGCCGATGCTGGGCTCTGTGGTGCTGATCTCAGACCCTGTGTCCCCAGGGATGATCTCAGCTCCATCCTTGTAGAAGTGAAACCTCCTCTCGCTGGCGTCCCCGGGGGCCCTGCAGGTGATGAGCAGGGGGAGCCCTTCACCCACCACTCCGGACGGGGGATCCACACTCAGCGCTGGCTGGGGAGGGGGATCTGAGAGGAGCAGGACAGGACAGAGGTCAACAGAGAAACCATATACTGAGTGTGGGGAATGGGCGGCTGTACTGTATAATGGGCACTAGGGGGCAGCAGAGGGTGGGGGTGCGGGGAAGGGCGGCTGTGCTGTATAATGGGCCTACAGGGGCAGAAGAGGTGGGGTGGGGAGGGGCGGCTGTACTGTATAATGGGCACTAGGGGCCAGCAAGCAGGGTGGGGGTGGGGAAGGGCAAGCTGTCTGTATAAGTGGCCAGGGGGCAGCAGAGGGTGGGGGGTGGGGAATGGCGGCGCTGATACTTATAATGGGCACTAAGGGGTGCAGCAGAGTGGGGGGCGGGGAAGGGGCGCTTCTGTATAATGGTGCACTAGGGGGCAGGCAGAGGGTGGGGTGGGGGAAAGGGCGGCTGTACTGTATAATGGCACAAGGGGAGCAGCAGAGGGGGGTGTGGGAGGGGCGGCTGTAGCGTATAATGGGCACTAGGGGGCAGCAGAGGGTGGGGTGCGGGAAGGGGCTGGCTGTACTGTATATATCGGCACTTAGGGGGCAGCAGAGGGTGGGGTGGGAAGGGGCGGCTGTGCTGTAATAATGGGCACATGGGGGCAGCAGAGGTGGGCGGCGGGGAAGGGGCGGCTGTAGCTGTATAATGGGCACTGGGGCAGCAAGAGGGTGGGGGCGAGGAAGGGGCGGCTGTGCTGTATAAATTGGGCACTGGGGGCAAAGCAAAGGGTGGGGGTCGGGGAAGGGGCTGGACTGCTGTATAATGGGCACTAGGGGGCAGCAAGAGGTTAGAGGCGGGGGAACAGGGCGCTGCCAGCCTGGCTGCGGGACCTTGTCATGCTCAGTCCCCCTGGCTGCCTGTAGAAACTGTACCCTGGCCACCCCCGCCCCTCAAGGGTCACCCGCTCCCCCTGGGACGTACACCCAACTCAATTCCTTCTGGTTCCATTCTCCCACCCGCCCCGTCTCTCCACTGACAATACTGTATAATGGGCACTAGGGGGCAGCAGAGGGTGGGGATGGGGAAGGGGCGGCTGTACTGTATAATGGGCACTAGGGGCAGCAGAGGGTGGTGGGGGCAGGGAAGGGGGCGGCTGTACTGTATAATGGGCTATCTAGGGGCAGTCAGAGGGTGGGGGCGGGGAATGGGGCGGCTGTACTGTATAGCAATGGGCACTAGGGGGCAGCACAGGGTGGGGGGCGGGGATAGGGGTGGGCTGTACTGTATAATAATGGGCAGTAAGGCAGCGGGGGGCGGGGGAGGACTGTCTATAATGTAGAACGGGGACGTGGGGGTCCGTACCAGTCACTCTCAGTGTCACCGGGTCGCTGGGGGGTGAGCGGAGGTGACGCCCATGGAGCTCTGTGCTGTACCCACACCGGTAGGTCCCGCTGTCGCTGGGGTTGATGTTCAGGGGGAACTGGGGCCCCGGCTGCTCTCGAAGTGCCTCCCCGTCTCTCAGCACCCAGTGGGCCCGTGGGACGTAGAGCCCAGCAGGGACGATGCACTCGGCCGTCACCGTCTCCCCTGTCACGTAGAGCGGGAGGGGCAGGGTGAGCCGCAGGGACGGGGCGCCCGGTGCTGGGATCACGGAGACGGAGACGGGGTCGCTGGCATAGGAGGGCACTTCCCTGCCCTGGATCAGCTCTACGTAGGCGCAGGAGAAGGACCGGGTGGCGTTTCTGGCACCGTTGGCTTGAAGATCCATCCACCAATTCCCAGCACTTCCCGGCAGGGGTCCCAGCGGCTCCCCGCCCTTGTGGAGCCCATACTGCATTGGGCAGGCACCAGGGGGAGCCGAGCAGTTAATTTCCACCCTGTCTCCCGCCACGTAGGCCGGATAGTCTGGAGACAGGGACACCGAGGGCTTCCCGGGGGGATCTGGGAAGGAAACGTGCCTCAGTCTTGGCCTCTTGCCACAGACGATCTCCAAGTGGTCCAGTGGGGAGCTGGACACAGCAGGTCTTTGCCCCCCAGCTCCTGCCAGAGGCCTGTCCAGAGCATCCCAGCGCCGATGGTCAGAAACCTTCTCCCCCTGGCCAGCCTCCAGCGAGCCCAGCCCGGCTCATCTCATCCCCTTTGCACAGCCAGGGATGGGGTGAAGGGACGCAGGGGGATGAGGTGCAGGGGTGATGGGGGACAGGGTGCAGGGACACAGGGGAATGGGGTGATGGGGGACAGGGTGCAGGGAAGCAGGAGGATGGGGTGCAGAGGCGATGGGGGACAGGGTGCACGGATGCAGGGGAACGGTGCAGGGACGCAGAGGGATGGGGTGAAGAGGCGATGGGGGACAGGGTGAAGGGACGCAGGAGGTGCAGGGCGATAAGAGTTGGGGTGCGGGGAAAAAGGGAGATGTGGAACGGGGGACAGGGTGAAGATGGACAGGGTGCAGGGGCGCATTGGGAGGGATATCAGAGATCAGACTGAGCTCACCTGTCACAGACACGGAGACGGGCTGGCTCTCCTCAGATGGCACCTCCCGCCCAGTGCGCAGTGCCCAGTACGCACAGACGTACAGCCCGGCCATCCCTGTCTCAGCCCTGAGCTCCAGCCGGGCACCTCCAGTCGGCTCAGGGACCCTGTCAGGAATCAGCCTCCGTCGCTGCCTGTAGAATCTGTATTTGGCCACCCCCTCGCCCTGGGGAGCCGAGCACCTGAGGGTCACCTGTTCCCCTGCAATGTATACAGGGTGTGGGGGAGCCAGAGCAAGTCGGGGGGCAGGGGGCGGCTCTGGGGTAGACAGAACGGGGTGAGGGAGAGAGAAAGAGAGCTCAGATGAGACCCCCCAGTTCATAGCCGGTGATCCTACAGATGGGAACCTGCCCCTAATGAGTCTGTGCCTCCAACCCCCTGCCCCCCGTTATCTCCATTTGCCTCCTGCATCCCAGCTTCCCGGGGTAACCAGCACCAGAGCTGGTGGCACAGGGCAGCACATGGTTAGATCGCCAGTGAGAGGCGCCTCCCCTGGTGGCCTTCATCCCTCCCCAGCTGTGCCGGGACACACGCAGAGCTGGTGTGTCCCTGCGACCCGGACCACCCACTGTGGGTCAGGCTGGAGTGAGATTCTGTTTGTGCTCTATTTGTTGTTCCCTCTCTGGGTGGAGAGGGAGACCAGGCAGGTAAGACATCTCCTGAAAACATACCTGGAATTGTTCATCTAAGATTTAAAAAACTGTAAGTAATTGCAATGAAATGTGTTAGATTATCTTTTGTTTTAGCTTGTGAATTTTCCCTGTGCTAAGAGAGAGGTTTATTCCGGTTTTTGTAACTTTGAAGCTGAGCCTAGAGGGGAATCCTTTGTGTTTTAAATCTTCTTATTACCCTGTAAAGTTACCTTCCATCCTGATTTTTGCAGGTGTGATTCTTTTACTTTTTCTTTAAATAAAGTTCTTCCTTGAAGAACCTGATTGATTTTCAGTGTCCTAGAGACGAAGGGTCTGGTCGATACTCACATTATTCTCAAGTCTCCCCAGGAAAGGGGGTGAATGGGGTTGGGAGGATATTGTGGGAAATTAGAGACTCCAAGTGACTCTTTTCCTGAATTTTTGTCTAAAGCACTTGGTGGTGGCAGAAATACCATCCAAGGACAAGGAAAGGATTTGTGCCTTGGGGAAGTTTTTAACCTAAACTGGTAGAAATAAGCTTAGAGGGTCTTTCATGAGGATCCCCACATTTGTACCCCAGAGTCAGAGTGGGGAGGGGACCCTGACAAGCCCTGTCGGCCGCTTCTCTCCCTCCCGGCCCAGTGCCACCCTCCGAAGAGACAAGAACTCACCCAGCACCAGGATGTGGATGGGGCCGCTCGGCCTGGATGGGATCTCCCGCCCCGATTCCAGGAACCAGTATCCACAGCTGTACGCCCCAGAGTGGGATGGGGCCAGGGGGGGCAGCCGGAGGGCGCGGCTGAGGTGGTGTGGGTCAGGAGCAGGCATCTGGGAATCTAGGTTCTGACCGTCCTTGAGAAACTGGATCTTCAACAGCGTGTGGCCCCTGGGAGCCGAGCATGTCAGGGTGATGGAGTCACCGGAGATGTAGCTGGGATGGGATGGGGACACAGAGAGCTGGGGAGCAGCTGGGGGGACTGGGCGACACGGGGAAAAGGGACGGGGGACAACATGAGACACGGGGAAGCCAAACCAGCCGGGGCAGCAGACACACACACACACACACACACACACACACATGCACACATACAGGGCAGGGCTCTTCCCCTCCAGGATGGGGACAGGGACACACACACACACAGCAGTACTATGTTGTTATCTATGTCGCGTTTCTCTCTCTCTCTCACACACACACACAGACAGAGGACAGGACTCATCCCCTTCAGTAGGGAGCAGGCGGGACACTCCCCCCCCCCCCCCCACCCAACCAAGCAGCGACACCCCCCCACCGGCTGTTCATGATGATGGTCCCTATCAATCATCTGTTTTGCCTCTTCCCTGCCACCCTCAGTTCCCAGCGTGTCCCCAGCTCAGGGAGTCACTCCGCGGCGGAGGCTGGAGGCTCCTGCCCCCGGGGCCTGCGGGGAACGTGGTCTCACCCAGCACGGAGATGGTGACGGTCTCACTGGAGGGGGATGAGATCTCTCTCCCGGACTCCCACCTCCGGTATTGACAGGAGTAGGTCCCGGCATGCCCCGTGCCCATGCTGGCGAGCTGCAGGGTGGGGCTGTCGCTGAGCAGAGGCGAGGGGAGCTCCCCTCCGTCCTTGGAGAACTGAACTGTGGCCAGCATGGGCGCCCCAGGAATCGAGCAGGTCAGAGCCACGGCATCTCCCACCACGTAGACTGGGTGTGCTGGGCTCGCAGTGAGCCGAGGGGCAGGCAGGGGGGCTGAAAGAGACGGTGAAGGGGGAAGGAGTCCTAGGGGATTCAGGAGCACCCGGCCCACTGTGGGTCAGTGCACTTTGGGAGACATCACCTTTAGGTTACAAGGTCAAGGCTAGTTGTCACCTACAGATACACCTGCCCCCATCTCACCAAAGAGATGCCTTCAAACGGCCACAGCTGACAAGCCAACCATGGGGTGCCGGCTCGGAGGAGGCTTTGAGCTGGGGGGTGTCCCCTGCCGGTGAACCTGTTCTAGCCTCATCTAACAGAGCTGGGTCTCACCCAGCCAGGGCGGCTCATGCTCTGCCATCCCCAGATCCCAAATTCAGTCCCCTCTGCCCGGGGCATGACCCAGACCCAACCTCTGGAGGAGTGGGCGGTAGCTAGCCTGGGACTGAGGTTTCCTCACCACAGCCGGGCAGCAGGGATGGTCCTGGTGTGACATGTGCTAGAAATCAGTGGAATGAGAAAGACCGGCTGGATGGGGCGGGTAATTTTGTATCTCCAGCGGAGCTAAAATGTCACGGCCCCTGGTTTAACTCACTAGCCCCCCCTCCCCTCCCCGACCTTAAGATAGAACCCTGGAGGCCAGGCTCCCAGTTCTAACCACTAGCCCCCACTCCCCTCCCAGAGCCAGGAAGAGAACCCAGGAGTCCTGGCTCCCAGTCCCCCCTGCTCTAACCACTAGACCCCACTCCCCTCCCAGAGCCAGGAAGAGAACCCAGGAGTCCTGGCTCCCAGCCCCCCTGCTCTAACCACCAGGACCCACTCCCCTCCCAGTGTCAGGGAGAGAACCCAGGAGTCCTGGCTCCAAGCCCCCCGGCTCTAAGCACCAGGCCCCACTCCCCTCCCAGAGCTGGGGATGGGACTCAGGAGTCCTGGCTCCCAGTGTGCTCTCACCCCCCCCCAACTTCTCCCCTTGCCTGGGGCCCAGAGAGTAAAGCGGAGCAGGTGGGGGCTCTGGCCCCAGTATGTCCCAGTGGCTGCTGGGGGAGAATTACCCAGTGGCCCGCCCCCCCCGGCCGGGTTAGTGAGACTCACCGATTACAGCGATGGGCACTGGGGGGCTCCTCCAGGAGGGGATCTCCCGGCTGGCTTGCAGGACCCAATAGGCACAGCTGTACTTGCTGGGATCTCCCACCTGCACTGTGAGCATCTCCAAGGGACCCGTGGCCCCTGCAGGAAGCTCCTCGGGGGCCCGGCCTTGGTGTGTCTTGTAGAACCTGTATCCAGCCACCCCCTGGCTCCTGGGAGCCGAACACTCCAGGGTCACCCGCTCTCCCGAAACGTACACAGGGTGCTGGGGGCTCAGAGAAAGCACAGGGGCTGGCAGGGGCTCTGGAGCAAACGGGGAGAGGAATCAGTGACCGGGCCCCTGCCCTCAGCCCCCCCAGCTGATCCTGAGAACACCCAACCCACCTCCTTCTGGTTCCTTTTCTCCCACCGCCAGATACTTCCCTCACCCCGTGTCTCTCTCCCTGACAACCCAGGGGAAAGCGCCGCCTGGGAGCTCAAAGGGCAGGGATGTAATTCAAGCCTCAGGAGCCCTAAGGGAGGGGGGTCACGACGGTTACATCCTCACTTAACAAAAGGGGAAACTGAGGCACATAGCATGACAGCCAATTCAGTGGAACAATCAGGAATAGAACCCAGGAGTTCTGTCTTCTAACTGCTTTTCATGCTCCAACCCACATTAGACCCCACTTCCCTCTGAGAGCTGGGGCCAGAACCCAGGAGTCCTAGCTCCCACCCCAACCATCAGACCCCACTCCCCTTCCAGAGTCCTGGCTCCCAGCTTCTCCCCGCTCTAACCACTTGACTCCACTCCCCTCCCAGAGCTGCTGGGGAGAGAACCTAGGAGTCCTGGCTCCTAACCCTCCTTTTGCAGCAAGAGGAAAGCCGAGATCTGGACCCCGGTTCCCATTACCTGCCAGGAGCAAGGTCACTGCATTACTCTGCAGAGACTGGGAATGGGGCTGTCTTGGGGGGCTGCTCTGGACCCGATAGGAGCAGGTGAAAGTCCGGCTGAGTTCACTGTTCTCCGTGATGATCCTCCAGGTCCCATTGCTTTCGGACCACAGCTTCTCCCAGCTCCCACTCCTCTGCTCATAGAAAATGAACCCCAGGGCCCTGGAGCCCCTCGGAGCAGAGCACGTCAGCTGGACCTGCTGCCCCCTCACTGGGCTAGGGGGGCTCAGAGACAGGCTGGGGGCTGGGGGAGCCGGGACCTGGGTGGGCTGCTGGGAATCTGGGAAAGGAGGGACTGTCAGCAGGGTGGCGAAAGAGGAGGGCAACAGCTGGGGTTTGGGGGGAGGGGCAGTCACCCCAGGGTGGGGAGCGATGGGGTCAGAGCCCCAAATTCTGAGTGTCTGTAACACAGACTCCCCTCCCTCTACCCCCTAATTGTCCTGGGACCCCACTCAACACCCCACTCCTGCCCCCCCAACCCTGCTGGGACCCCACCTAACACCTCACTCCTGCCCCCCAACCCTGCTGGGACCCCACCCCTCTCTTTCCCCCCATTTCCCCTCCCTCTCAATCAGCCCTGGTGACCCCCAGACAAGCAGCATTGTCTGCACCCCCCGCACCCCCATCTCCACAGGGACCCAGGGTGACTGGCACCATTCTGAGACCCAGGGCCCCAAAAGCCCCCCCGCCCCTCCCCCGAGCTCCCCCTGCCCGTCCTTGGTTCAGGGGGACTCAGGGGCCCCTGTGCGGCGAGGCTGGGAAGTGCAGGCCAGGGGTGGGGAGACCACAGGGTCTGTTCTGTGCCAGCAGCCCAGGAGACTTTGCTCGGGCCCAGGTCTGGCTCTGCTGGGAGGTCCCAGCCCCCACCGCCCACCCAGCCTGGGAGCCGCAACTCAGGGTCTGTGGTCAGGAGACACAGGAGTGGGGAGAGGACAAGAGATGACACAGCCCCCCTCAGCCAGCCCCCCCCCCATGTGGGAGACCAGATGGGAGCGGTGCCCCTAGAGGGGAAAGGCCCCATGCCCCATTCCCCCCCCGCCCCCCCCGGCCAGCCAGTCCCCACTTCCAACAGCGACACACGACCCCCTGCACCGACCAGGGGATGCACCAGGTCCCTCAGTCCCCTCGGACAACACCAGCCGGAGGAGGATCTGCAGCCAGGCTGTAAGAGAGGAGACAAGAGGAGGTGAGAGCTCTGGGTGTGAGACAAGTGATGGGGGGCAGGATCGAGGGGGGTGGAGCACATGACTCTGGATACTGGATTTACAGACCTCCCGTCCCTTACGGGGGAGGGAGCGGCGGAAAGAGAAGGGGTCGGGGATGGGCGGGGCTGGACAGGGAGGAGGGTCGGGGATGGGCTGGGGTGGACGGGGAGGAGGTGGGGGATGGGATGTGGGATGGGGGGACATGGAGGAAGGTCGGGGGAATAGGCCGGGGCGGGACACGGAGGAGGTTGGGGGATGGGCCGGGGCTGGACATGGAGGAGGGTCAGGGGATGGGGCCAGGGTGGATAGGGAGGAGTGTCGGGGATGGGCCAGGGCTGGACACAGGAGGGTCGGTGGTGGGGCTGGGGTGGGACACGAGGGGTCAGGGATGGGCCAGGGCGGGACACGGAGGAGGGTCGGGGGCTGGGGCTGGGGCTGGGGCTGGACACGGGAGGAGGGGTCGGGGATGGGGCCGGGGCTGGACCGGAGGAGGGTGGGGGCTGGGGCTGGGGCTGGGGTGGAACATGGAGGAGGGCGGGGATGGGGCCGGCTGGACACAGAGGAGGGTCCGGGGATGTGGGCCGGGGCTGGACACGGAGGAAGGTCGGGGGATGGGCGAGGCTGACATGGAGGATGGTTTGGCAGATGGGTTGGGGCTGGATGTCAGGACACCGGGGCTCTGGGTCCCACTGGAGCTGGCCTGGAACGGCTCAGGTTCGACAGCCTGTCTGGGGTCGCAGGCCCAGCTCCTGGCAGGCTGCAGGGGATCCTGGGCTCCAGGCCCGCAGATCAGGGCAGCCCTGCCAGGCAGGCCTCCCCCCTGCCTGCCTGGGAGCTGGCGGCCCAGAGCCCGGGAGGCGTGGGGAAAAGCCCAGCACATGGCAGGGTCCCAGACCTGGCCTGATGGGGCCTGTTTGCAGTAGGAATTCCCCTCAAACAACTGCAGCTCCCTGCATTCAGCAGAGGGCCGTGCTGCAGGGCAGTGAGGGAAATGGGCAGGTCCTCATCAGTGAGGAATAACCAGCTGCACCGCTGAGCCAGAAGGACACCAGCCGCAGTGATCTTCTAGGAAGGGCCACTGCCTTTGGGGGAGCAGGGAAAGCCCCGGGGAGGGGGACCCAGGTGGGTGTTGGAGGCACCATCCGGAGTCTGCCTGTGCGGAACTGAACCTGCTGGAAACAGCTCCAGTCCTGTTAATCTCTGAGGAACCAGCGTCCGAGGTGCGGAAAGCTGATGGAGGGAGAGAGGGAACGAGACAAGGGCCGAAGGAGCGGGGGCAGAGGGTGGGAGGAGAGAAAGAACAGACCCAGAGGGGGATGAGACAGGGCAGAGGAGGAGTGCGGAGTCGCGTGGGATTGGGTTTCGCAGACACAGTCCGGTCCAGCTGAGCCACAGCGTCATATCAGCCTTGTTCAAGGCCACAAAGACCTGCGGGAAACGGAGTCATTTTCCAGGACGTGTTGTCCTGGGTTTGGGCAGAGCCACCAGAGGATTCAGGGGCCTGGGGCAAAGCAGGGGAGCTGGGCACTTGTACTCACCCTGTGGTCTGGGTCTTCGGCGGCATTTTTGGTGGCAGGGGCCCTTCAATCGCTCTGCGTCTTCGGCAGCACTGAAGGCCCCCTGCTGCTGAAGACCTGGACCACCGCCGGCCAGGGCTCGCGGGGCCCCTGAAGAGACCGGGGTCTGGGCAAATTGCCCCACTTGCTCCCCCCTCTGGGTGGCCCTGGTTTGAGGACGGAAACGAGGGAAGGAAGAAGGAGACGAGAGTGAACGGGCCGGGGTGGTGGGGGGGGGCGGAGGGGTGGGAGCAAGGGATGGAGGAGAATGAAAGTAGGTGACAGGGGAAAAGGACAAAAAGCAAATTGTAGGTGACAGCCAGAGCCAGAGAGTGAATGAAGCGGGGGAGAGGAGGAGGGAAGAGGGGAACAAGGGCAGGAGGCTGAAGCCAGGTTGGGGGTGTCACTCACCCAGCATAGGGAGAGGGCCAGTTAGCTCATATGGGTTGAACTGGCGAGGCTGGGAGCTGCATCCCCCGCCCCGGCCCTGTCTCTCTTGCTGCTAACAGCCGGGGCCCGGGCCCCTCGTGCAGCGACAGGAAGTGCTGTCCGAGGGACGCAGCCACCGCCCCGCCCAGCACCGAGGTGTCAAGTTGCTGTGGGCTCAGAGCCAGGCCGACCACGGCCCAGCCTCGGGGCTCCCAGCATGCCGTGCAGCTACCAGCACCTGTGAACCGCCCTGTCTGAGAGCTCCAGCCACACACAGTGCCACACAGGATGTCCCGCCTGGGGCTGAGTGCAGCCAGCCTTCGGGTGGGGCGGCTGGGGAACAGCCGCAGAGTGACACTGTCTAAGGCCCCTCATTCCGCGGTAGCAGGACAGTGTCCTTGCTGAGCCCCTGCCCACTCCCTGCAGCACGGCACCCCCTGCTGAGCCCCTGAGCCCTTCCCCTGAAGTACAGGGCAGGGTCTCAGTCCAGCCCCTCTCCCCACTTTTCTGCAGCGTTTCCAGGAGCTGCTATTTTGAGGCCCGGGGTCGGGCTGTGGCAGTGCAATCTCCATTCCTGGGACATGCGAGGCCGGCTGAGGGGATGTGGCTGTTACTGGAGCAGGAGACAGCCGTGGCGAGCTGAAGCCGACCTCAAGCCACAGAGTTCAGCTGAGCCGCTGCGGTTCTGGGCGCCTGGTGAGGAGACCTGCTGCTAGTCACCCCTGTACTGTCCTTTCTAGGGGCACCAGCTCTGATCCAGCCCAAGGCAGGGATTGTCTGGCTTCAGGGAGGCGGGGGCTCTCTGTGTTGGGGGCAGGGGCATGTGGCTGCCCATCCAGTCAGTGGTGACCCTGATACCCCAGCTCCAGGGTGGGACCTGATATTGGCAGGTTCAGAGATACATTGGGCGTGGTGGTGGAGATTAGGGTAGGGCTTTGTTGTTGAGGGGTGGGGCCAGCGCCCCTTAGAGGTGGAAGTAGGTCTCAGTCCAGCCTCGCTCCCCACTTCATGCAGCATTTCCAGGATAGGTGCTATTTGGGGCCCCGGGGGCAGTACGAGGTGACTAGAAGCAGGTGTCCCCAGCACCAGGAATGAGGGGGCCCTGGCAGTGTTGTGTCTGCGGCTGTTCCCCAGCCGCCCCACCCCAGAGCTGGTGCATTTCTGGGAATCAGGATGTAACAGGATCCAACCTTCCCCGAGCCCACCCCGCAAAGCCCTCGCTGCTCACGCTGGCACTGTCAGGGCGGGCAGTGGCACAGCGGTGGTAGCTGCAAGGCATTCTGGGAAGCCCCAATTCCCAGCCGTGGTTGGCCTGGCTCTGAGCCCACAGCGATTACGCCTTGGTTTGCGTGCTGGGGCAGGGCGGTGGCTGCGTCCCATTGGACAGCAATTCCTCCCGTGCACTGAGGGGACTGGGGTCCCAGCTGCTATCAGCAGAGAGCAAGGCCGGGCGCGGGGGATGCAGCTCCAGCTCGGCCAGTTCAACCCAGTATGGAGCTAACTGGCCTTCTCCCTGTGCTGGGTGAGTGACCCCCCGAACCATCTTCAGCCCCTGCCTCCTTCCCCCTCTTCCCCTCTGCCCCCCTCTTCTGCCCCTGCCTCATTCACTCTCTGCTCTTTCTCTCACTCTACAATTTGTTTCCGTCTTTCTCTGTCGCCCACTTTCATTCTCTCTTCCTCTTGCTCCCCTCACATGCCTCCCCCCTCCCCCCACCCCACCCTATTCACTCTTGTCTCCCACTTCCTTCCGCTCTGTTCCGTCCCCCAAACCAGGACACTGTTGGTGAGGGTTGCAAAATGACTCAGTTTCCCGCAGGTCTTCGTGCTTTGAGCGTGGCTGATAAGACGCTGTGGCTTGGCTGGACCAGGACTGTGTATGTGAAACAATAATAAACTCCCACGATTGCTGCACGCCTCCTCTTTCCTGTGTCGTCCCCTTCTGCGGTCTGTTCTTTCTCTGCTAGTCACTCTCTGCCCCCCTCCTTCGGCCATTCTTCGTTCCCTGTTCTTCCTCCATCTGCCTTTCACCTCGGGACGCATGGGTTCCTCAAGAGATTTAAACAAACCAGAGTCTGCTTTACCAGCAGGTGGTACAGTTTCCGCACAGGCAGACTCGGATTGGCGCTCTCACACCGCCTGTGGTCCCCTCATCCGGGCTTTTCTCTGCTCCCCTAAAGGCAGCTTGTGGGGTTCAGTGTCTCTCCTTCGGGACTCTAGGCCCCCCCATTGCAGCTGGTTATTGTTGCTGGATGAGCGCCGATGCTCTCGGTTTGTCAGAACTGCATATTGAAATTGTTTTAATAATTGTTCCGTTTATTATGTACTTCTGTTCACCATTACGTCACTGCCCTGCATTGTACTTTTGTTCACTGTTTGATTTTTATTTCATATGACTTGTGCATTGTTGCCTTTCATAACAACTTTGTATTAGAAAGGAATTGGTAGAAAACTTTTGTATCAAATGTTTCTAGCCCCTAAAGGTTAGTACAGTTTAAAGTGAAGCAACATGTGCCTTTTGCTAGAAGTAGAATAAAATCTCCCCCCCCCACTCTGTAATCAATTGCCCATTGACTGATGAGGTGTGAATGAGTGAGGTTCGGAGGACACCCACCTCCAGACAGCTTACAACAGTTGATGGATGGGACCAGAGCAAGGACCATAAAACTTGTCAAGTGGGCCAGTGGAGGGAGCAGGACATATTGACGGCTCAGGGAATTAGAAGCAAGCACTTTCTTAGAAAACGCCCTTGTTGAGCAGCAATTGGGAACAATACCCAGAAAAAAGCAGCACAAATTGACCAACGGACACAGACCCAGATTTTGGAATCTGGTCTGGATTTGCATAAGAGGGAAGCTGCTATAAATACAGTGCTCGTCTGCAAAGGACCCTGGGTCTCGTCTTGTCACATTCGGAGCATCGATCCGGATCGGCAGAGCGCCGGCTCCACCCTCCCCCATCTAATCACCTGGCCAGTCAGTTAAGGGGAGCACGTGTTTGGTAACAACAGCACAGACGAAGTGTGATTTGTGTCTGTGTGTGTGTGTGTGGGTCAGTGCATGCTGTTATATATCATATGGCATATATATAAGTGTTAATTAAACCTGCATTACTAATAAATGTGGCGTTTTGCCCTATATCTCCTGAAAAAGATCCCGTATGCACTTCTGAGTACCAACAGTTCTCCCATTTCCTGTCAGCCATGTTGCGCTGCTGTGCAGGGAGCTGCGCACAGAAGCCGCTTGTGTTGTCATTGATGGGAGTTTTCCGAAGAGCGGCCTCTTGTACTCTGGGCAGCCCCAGACCCAACGATTATCAAGCCCCCGGTCTGTCACTGCACAGACACAGATCAGGGCCCCCCTTGTGAATACACATTGTTGAAACTTGACAAGAATTTCGTGTCAGGTTTTCACTCAGCAGGGGGTGAATCGCAACGGCTTCCATGTCCCACCTCCGGGGATGGGGCCGGGGCTGGACACAGAGGAGGGTCCGGGGATGGGGCCGGGGCTGGACACGGAGGAAGGTCGGGGGATGGGCCGAGGCTGGACATGGAGGATGGTTGGCAGATGGGTTGGGGCTGGATGTCAGGACACCGGGGCTCTGGTCCCACTGGAGCTGGGCCTGGGAACGGCTCAGGTTCGACAGCCTGTCAGTGGGTCGCAGGCCCAGCTCCTGGCAGGCTGCAGGGGATCCTGGGCTCCCAGGCCCGCAGATCAGGGCAGCCCTGCCAGGCCAGGCCTCCCCCCTGCCTGCCTGGGAGCTGGGCGGCCCCAGAGCCCGGGAGGCGTGGGGGAAAGCCCAGCACATGGCAGGGTCCCCAGACCTGGCCTGATGGGGCCTGTTGCAGTAGGAAATTCCCCATCAAACAACTGCAGCTCCCTGCATTCAGCAGAGGCCGTGCTGCAGGGCAGTGGGGAAACTGAGGCAGGGCCTCATCCAGTGGAGAATAACCAGCTGCACCGCTAGAGCCAGAAGGGGACACCAGCCGCAGTGATCTCTAGGAAGGGACCACTGCCTTTGGGGAGCAGGGAAAAGCCCCGGGGAGGGGGACCCAGGTGGGTGTGGGAGGCACCATCCGGAGTCTGCCTGTGCGGAACTGAACCTGCTGGAAACAGACTCCAGTCCTGTTAATCTCTGAGGAACCCAGGCGTCCGAGGTGCGGAAAGCTGATGGAGGGAGAGAGGGAACGAGACAAGGGCCGAAGGAGCGGGGCAGAGGGTGAGGAGGAGAGAAAGAACAGACCCAGAGGGGATGAGACAGGGAAGAGGAGGAGTGCGGAGGTCGCGTGGGATTGGGTTTCGCAGACACAGTCCGGTCCAGCTGAGCCACAGCGTCATATCAGCCTTGTTCAAGGCACAAAGACCTGCGGGAAACGGAGTCATTTTCCAGGACGTGTGTCCTGGTTTGGGGCAGAGCCACCCAGAGGATTCAGGGGCCTGGGGCAAAGCAGGGGAGCTGCGGCACTTGTACTCACCCTGTGGTCTGGGTCTTCGGCGGCATTTTGGTGGCAGGGGGCCCTTCAATCGCTCTGCGTCTTCGGCAGCACTGAAGGGCCCCCTGCTGCTGAAGACCTGGACCACCGCCGGGCCAGGGCTCGCGGGGCCCCTGAAGAGCCCGGGGTCTGGGGCAAATTGCCCCACTTGCTCCCCCCTCTGGGTGGCCCTGGTTTGAGGGACGGAAACAGAGGGGAAGGAAGAAGGAGACGAGAGTGAACGGGCCGGGGTGGGGGGGGGAGAGAGGAGTGGGAGCAAGAGATGGAGAGAGAATGAAAGTGGGCGACAGGAGAAAGACGAAAGCAAATTGTAGAGTGACAGCAAGAGCAGAGAGTGAATGAAGCGGGGGCCGAAGGAGAGGGGAAGAGGGGAACCAAGGCAGGGGCTGAAGCCAGGTTGGGGGTGTCACTCACCCAGCATAGGGAAGAGGCCAGTTAGCTCCATACTGGGTTGAACTGGCCGAGGCTGGGAGCTGCATCCCCCGCGCCCGGCCCTGTCTCTCTGCTGCTAACAGCCGGGGCCCCGGGCCCCTCGGTGCAGCGACAGGAAGTGCTGTCCGAGGGACGCAGCCACCGCCCCGCCCCAGCACCGAGGTGTCAAGTGCTGTGGGCTCAGAGCCAGGCCGACCACGGCCCAGCCTCGGGGCTCCCAGCATGCCTTGCAGCTACCAGCACCTGTGAACCGCCCTGTCTGAGAGCTCCAGCCACACACAGTGCCACACAGGATGTCCCGCCTGGGGCTGAGATGCAGCCAGCTCTGGGGTGGGGCGGCTGGGGAACAGCCGCAGAGTGACACTGACTAAGGCCCCCTCATTCCGGGGTAGCAGACAGTGTCCCTTGCTGAGCCCCCTGCCCCACTCCCTGCAGCACGGCACCCCCTGCTGAGCCCCTGAGCCCTTCCCCTGAAGTACAGGGCAGGGTCTCAGTCCAGCCCCTCTCCCCACTTCCTGCAGCGTTTCCAGGAGCTGCTATTTGAGGCCCGGGGTCCGGGCTGTGGCAGTGCAATCTCCATCCTGGGGACATGCTGAGGCCGGGCTGAGGGGATGTGGCTGTTACTGGAGCAGAGACCCAGCCGTGGCCGAGCTGAAAGCCGACCTCAAGCCACAGAGTTCAGCTGAGCCGGCTGCAGGTTCTGGGCGCCTGGTGAGGAGACCTGCTGCTAGTCACCCCTGTACTGTCCTTTCTAGGGGGCACCAGCTCTGATCCAGCCCCAAGGCAGGGATTGGCTGGCTCAGGGAGGCGGGGGGCTCTCTGTGTTGGGGGCAGGGGCATGTGGCTGCCCCATCCCAGTCAGTGGTGACCCTGATACCCCAGCTCCAGGGTGGGACCTGATATTGGCAGGTTCAGAGATACATGGGGCGTGGTGTGAGATTAGGGGTAGGGCTTGTTGTTGAGGGGTGGAGCCAGCGCCCCTTAGAGTGGAAAGTAGGGTCTCAGTCCAGCCTCGCTCCCCACTTCATGCAGCATTTCCAGGAGGTGCTATTTGGGGCCCCGGGGGACAGTACGAGGTGACTAGCAGCAGGTGTCCCCAGCACCAGGAATGAGGGGGCCCTGGGCAGTGTTGGTCTGCGGCTGTTCCCCAGCCGCCCCACCCCAGAGCTGGCTGCATTTCTGGGAATCAGGATGTAACAGGATCCAACCTTCCCCCCGAGCCCCACCCCCGCAAAGCCCTCGCTGCTCACGCTGGCACTGTCAGGGCGGGCAGTGCACAGAGGCTGGTAGCTGCAAGGCATTCTGGGAGCCCCAATTCCCAGCCGTGGTTGGCCTGGCTCTGAGCCCACAGCGATTGACGCCTTGGTGCTGGGGCAGGGCGGTGGCTGCGTCCCTTGGACAGCAATTCCTCCCGCTGCACTGAGGGGACTGGGGTCCCAGCTGCTATCAGCAGAGAGGCAAGGCCGGGCGCGGGGGATGCAGCTCCCAGCCTCGGCCAGTTCAACCCAGTATGGAGCTAACTGGCCTTCTCCCTGTGCTGGGTGAGTGACCCCCCGCAACCCATCTTCAGCCCCTGCCTCCTTCCCCCTCTTCCCCTCTGCCCCCCTCCTTCTGCCCCTGCCTCATTCACTCTCTGCTCTTTCTCTCACTCTACAATTTGTTTCCGTCTTTCTCCTGTCGCCCACTTTCATTCTCTCTCCATCTCTTGCTCCCACTCACATGCCTCCCCCCTCCCCCCACCCCACCCTATTCACTCTTGTCTCCCACTTCCTTCCGCTCTGTTTCCGTCCCCCAAACCAGGACACATGTTGGTGAGGGTTGCAAAATGACTCAGTTTCCCGCAGGTCTTCGTGCTTTGAGCGTGGCTGATAAGACGCTGTGGCTTGGCTGGACCAGACTGTGTATGTGAAACAATAAATAAACTCCCACGATTGCTGCACGCCTCCTCTTTCCTGTGTCGTCCCCTCTGGGTCTGTTCTTTCTCTGCTAGTCACTCTCTGCCCCCCTCCTTCGGCCCATCTCGTTCCCTGTCTTCCTCCATCTGCTCTTTGCACCTCGGACGCCTGGGTTCCTCAGAGATTAACAAAACCAGAGTCTGTTACCAGCAGGTTCAGTTCCGCACAGGCAGACTCCGGATGGCGCTCCTCACACCCGCCTGGGTCCCCCTCCATGGGGCTTTTCTCTGCTCCCCAAAGGCAGCTTGTGAGGGTTCAGTGTCTCCTTCGGGCTCTAGCTCTGCAGCTGGTTATTGTTTGCTGGTTGAGGCCGTGCCTCGGTTTGTAGAACTGATAAATGAAATTGTTTTTAATTGTTCACTTTATTAATGTAACTTCTGTTCACCATTTACTACACTTGCCTGCATTGTAACTTTTGTTCACTGTTTGATTTTGTATTTCATATGACTTGGCATTGTGCCTTTCTCATACAACTTTGTATTAGAAAATTGGTAGAAAACTTTGTATCAAATGTTCTAGCCCCTAAGGATAGTACAGTTAAAGTGAAAGAAACATGTGCCTTTTTGCTAGAAGTAGAATAAGATCAAAATCTCCCCCCCCCACCTGTAATCAATTGCCCCATTGACTGAAGAAGGTGGTGAATGAGTGAGGCTTGAGAAGACACCCACCTCCAGAGCAGCTTTACAACAGTTAGATGGATGGGACCAGAGGCAAAGGACAATAAACTGGTTTCAAGGTGGCCCCAGTGAGGGAAAGCAGACATATTGACGGCCTCAGGGATTAGAAGCAAGCACTTCTTTAGAAAACGCCCTTGTTGAGCAGCATTGGGACAAATACCAGAAAAAATAGCAGCACAAAGACCACGGATCACAGAACCCAGATTTTGAATCTGGTCTGGATTTGCATAAGAGGAAGCTGCTATAAATACGAGTGTCCTGCAAGAAGGACCCTGGGGTCTCGTCTTGTCACCATATCGAGCATCGATCCGGATCGGCAGAACCCGGCTGCCACCCCCCCCATCTAACTCACCTGGCCAGTGCAGTAAGGGGAGCACGTGTTGGTAACAACAGCAAGACGAAGTGTGATTTTGTGTCTGTGTGTGTGTGTGTGTCAGTGCATGACCTGTAATATATTCATATGGCATATGATAAAGTGTTTAATTAACTGCATGTATAATAAACTGTGGCGTTTTGCCTTATCCTCCCTGAAAAGATCCCGTATAGCACTTTGAGTACAACAGGTTTCCCCATTTCCCTGCAGCACAATGTGCGCTGCTGTGCAGGGAGCTGCAGCACAGAGCCGCAGTGTGTTGTCTGATGGGGAGTTTCCCAGAAGAGCCACCTCCTTCGTACTCTGGGCAGCCCAGACCCCAACCGAGATCAAGCCCCACGTTGTGCCACTGCACAGACACAGATCAGGGCCCCCCTTGTGAATACACACTGTGAAACTGACAAGAATCGTGTCAGTTTCACTCAGCGGGGTGAATCCGCCAACCGGCTTCCATGTCCCCACCCATCCCAAGACACTGAATCAATCTTTCGTTCTTTCGTTCTTTCGTTCTTTCCCCTTGCTCCCTGTAACATACCGGGATGGTCTGTAAATCCAGAGTCATTTGCCCCACACCCTTGCTCTTGCCCCCCATCACCCATCCCACCCCAGAGCCCTCACCCCCCTCTTGTCTCCTCTCTTCCAGCCTGGCTGCAGATCATCCCCTGGTCTGTGCATGGGGGTCTATGTGTGTGGTTGTTGGAAAGGGGGTGGCTTGGCTGGCTCAGGGGGTGGGAAATGGGCACAGGGCCTTTCCCCCCTGAGTCCGTCCCTCTGCAGCCAGGGACAGGGCAAGGGGGAGCTCAGTGTGGGGCTGGGGGGCATTTGGGGCCCTGGGTCTCCAGAGGTGCCAGTTGCCCCTGGATCCCTTTGGAGATGGGGAAGATGGAGACGCCACCGCTTGTCTGGGGGTCATGAAACCACCTGGGGTGATGGAGCAGGAGGGTGAAATGGGGGGAAAGAGGGTGGGTGAGGGCCCAAGGGGCTTAGGAGCTGGGGGGAGGGGAGCTGTGTAACCGGTGTTGAGAAGCCCCCAAGAGCTGCCGTGTCTCCATCACAAGGACCGGTGAGACTCCGTTCTCGCGGCTGTGTAGGGTGACCAGATGTGCCGATTTTATAGGGACAATCCCCATTTTTAGGTCTTCTTTTTATATAGGCTCCTATTACCCCCTCCCCTCCTTTCCTGATTTTTCACACTTACTTTCTGGTCACCCTATGGCTGTGGGACAAGGGGACGGGGGTGGTGGTGGTTGGGGTGTCTCTGCTCGAGTCTCTTGTGCCCACAAACACCAGCTGGTGCCTTAGATGGATGGTGGGGGGAGGGGGCTGGGGGCTGCAGATGACAGACACCCCCCAAAATCCACCCGTTCCCTCGCTTCCTCTCCAGCCCCCTAGTAGCAGCAGGTGGTACTGCAGCCCCCAGCCCCCCCAGGAGCCCCCAGTGGCAGCAGGTGGTACTGCAGCCCCCAGCCCCACCACGATCCCCCCAGTGGCAGCAGGTGGTACTGCAGCCCCCAGCCCCACCACGATCCCCCCAGTGGCAGCAGGTGGTACTGCAGCCCCCAGCCCCCCCAGGAGCCCCCCAGTGGCAGCAGGTGGTACTGCAGCCCCCAGCCCCACCACGATCCCCCCAGTAGCAGCAGGTGGTACTGCAGCCCCCAGCCCCACCACGATCCCCCCAGTAGCAGCAGGTGGTACTGCAGCCCTCAGCCCCACCACGATCCCCCCAGTGGCAGCAGGTGGTACTGCAGCCCCCAGCCCCACCAGGAGCCCCCAGTGGTAGCAGGTGGTACTGCATCCCCCAGCCTTACCATGATCCCCCCAGTGGCAGCAGGTGGTACTGCATCCCCCAGCCCTACCATGATCCCCCCAGGGGCAGCAGGTGGTACTGCAGCCCCCAGCCCTACCACGATCCCCCCAGGGGCAGCAGGTGATACTGCAGGGGGCACAGACACACTGGGGGCAGGGCCCCACCTCTGGGCTCACTGGAGAATGAGCTGGGGGATCTCACCTGAGCTGTCTCTTTCCCTCTCCCCCGCCCCCTACTCTCCATCTACCCCAGAGCTGCCCCCCACCCCCCCCAGCTCACTCTGGCTCCCCCATACCCCATGTATGTCCCAGGGGAACGGGTGACACTCAGGTTCTCAGCTCCCCGGGGAAAGGGGTTTACCAGATACAGATTCTACAGGCAGCCAGTGGGGCTGATCACTCACGGAGTCCCTGAATGGACTGGGGGTGCCTGGCTGGAGCTCAGGGCTCAGAAGGGGATGGCTGGGCTGTACATCTGCATACTGGACACTGCACGCCGGGCGAGAAGTGCCATCCAGGGAGAGCCGGCCCATCACCGTGTCCTGGAGAGGTGAGCTCGGTCTGGTCTCTGATATCCCTCCGGCTGCACTGCCACACCCCCTCTGCCTGCACCTCTATGCCCTGTCCCCCTGTACCTCTGAACCCCATCATCCTTGCACCCCATACCCTTCACTTTAATTTAAGGTTTTGTGTGCCAGTAATGCATTTTAACATTCTTAGAAGGTCTCTTTCTATAAGTCTATAATATATAACTAAACTATTGTTGTATATAAAGTAAATAAAAGTTTTTAAAATGTTTAAGAAGCTTCATTTAAAATTAAATTAAAATGCAGAGCCCCCTGGACCAGTGGCCAGGATCCAGCAGTGTGAGTGCCACTGAAAATCAGCTCACGTGCCGCCTTTGGCACCCGTGCCATAGGTTGCCTACCCCTGGTTTAAACCATGACTTGAGGATGTCAGTAACTCAGCCAGAGGTGTGGGTCTATTACAGGAGTGGGTGGTGCGGTTCTGTGGCCTGTGAGGTGCAGGAGGTGATGCATGATGGTCCCTTCTGACCTTAAAGTCTATGAGGCCACGTCTATACGACGCGCCATTTCGGCGTGTTAAAATCGAAAGCTCTGGGTTCGATATATCGCGTCTCGTCTAGACGGGGATATATCGAACCCAGAGCGCGCTTACATCGATTCCGGAACTCCACCAAAACAAACGGAGTTCCGGATTCGACTTTGCGAGCCGCGCACATCGATTCGGCGCGGTGAAGACGGGTGAGTAACTCGATTTTAGATATTCGATTTCAGCTACGCTATTCCCGTAGCTGAAATTGCGTATCTAAAATCGAATTTCACGCGTCGTGTAGATGGGGCCTGAGTCTCTGAGCAGTGGGAGTTGCATCCTGGGCTGTGCCCGGCAGAGTGGGGGCTGGAGGTAGAAGGGTCCTGCCTCAACATGGAAACGAGGTGCCGAGTAGAGGTTGGAGGGGAGGGATCTGGGATCTCAACAGCAGAGCAGTGGCTGTGGGTGGCACATCGCAAAGGGAGATGGTGGGGGGAGGGACATTTCCGATGTTGCAGCATCAGACTCAGAACTGGGTCGATGCCTTTTCAATGCTGTTCCCCAGGGAGCTTGGAGCCAAGAAAAAAGTCTTGTTTTTCCCCAGGATCTCCCCCTTGGCTCTTTGCATTTTGGATCTGTCTCTCCAAAGGGGGTGTCCCTGCCCCAGACCCCACAGCAGCTGCCTGGCCTGGTTGAACCTTCCAGTCATTCTCCCCTTGATGTGATCAACAATCGCTCATGGGGAGCTCCTGCAAACTCCCCTAGGTGGGAAGGATGTTCTTCATGAGCCGCTTCTGCCCAGGGCTCGATGTTTCCTTTCTCCTCCCAGCAACAGAACTGCGCAGTTTGGGACAGAAAGAGTCATGCCTTTCTAACTGAAATTGAGTTTAGTCCCTGTCCTTGGAGAATGAACGTTAATGGAACAGCAAATGCAGTGAAAGCAAGAGACAGTGATAAAGGTTAAGAATAGTAGGAAAAGTGTGTGTGTGTGTGTGTGTCCCTTTGCTGCCCCCTGCTAGAGGATATGGGATCTGCTGTGTGTGTGTGTGTCCCTGCTGCCCCCAATGGAGGGGATGGGACCTGCTCTGTGTGTGTGTGTCCATGCTGCCCCCAATGGAGGGGTGTAGCGGGGTGGATCCCTGCTCTGGCCCTGAAGGGGTTAAAAACAGCCCAGGAAAGGGGCCAGGGCTGGAGAAAGCAGCTGATTGGGGGAAGTGGCAGCAGCTGGGGCCACGCCCCAAACTGAGCCACAGGCCCTTATAAAAAGGGCAGAGAAGCCAGGAGCCCAGGAGTCTCTCTCTCTGTGTTCAGAGGGAGAAGGGCCTGGCTGCTGCAAGGGACCAGACAAGGTACCCAGGGTGAAGAAGGGCTGGGGAAGGCAGCGGAGCTGGGGAGCTCCTGCCTGGAAAGCCCCAGGCTGCGGCCTAGGAGTAGGCTAAGAGGTACTGGGGTTGCAGGGTGCAACCCAGGGATAGGCCAAGGCAGCAGGTCCAAACCCCTTTGCCGATGATGAGAGGCTAACACTGCAGTCTGCCCCAGGGCGGCGTGGGGGCTTAGCAATGACTGGGCCAGTTGCCAAGACCCGAGGCAAAGTGGGGATAGAGTGGGGGGGGTTCCCAGGAGGGGAAACCCCTAAGGAGAAAGGGTTACTGCCCGGGGGCAGAACCCCACGTAAAAAGGTGGGCACCGGGTCTAGGGTGGAACATGGGGCCAGAAGCACGAAGCGGAAGGCGATCACCAGCCTGCAGAGGGCGCTCCAGCTGAAAATTCAAGCTAACTCCCACGGAGGACCAGCAGGAGGCCCCGTGGGGGGGGTGAGTCCCGCCCAGTTACAAGGGATTGGGACCTGCTCCGTGTGTGTGTGTGTGTGTGTGTGTCCCTTTGCTGCCCCCTGCTGGAGGATATGGGACCTGCTATGTGTGTGTGCGTCCCTGCTGCCCCCAATGGAGGGGATGGGACCTGCTCCGCATGTGTTTGTGTGTGTGTGTGTGTGTGTCCATGTCCCTTCTGCCTCCTGCTGACAAGGGATCGGCCCTGCTCTTCGTGTGTGTGTGTGTGTGTGTGTGTGTGTGTGTCCCTGCTGCCCCCTGCTGGAGGAGATGGGACCCAGTCCATGTGTGTATGAGGGCAGCTGGATGATAGGCCACAGAAGGAGATGCCCAGGCTGGGGTGTCTGAGCCCTGATTGTTAAAGGGCCCCGATGTGGATTTCTGGGTTCTCTTCCTGCTCCTCACCGAGTGGCTCCCGGGACGTGCTGTGGCAGCCCCTCGCGGCGCAGCACCGCCTCTGTTCCCGATGGTCCATTCCTCTTCCCCAGTGCTCAGGGCGTCGCAGAGGAGGGGAAGGTCAGGAGTGTGTACACATCGGAGCCCTGGGGAGGGAAGAGACAGAGTGAATGGGGCAGCAGGGGAGTGAGGGGAGAGGTGAATTCACAACCCCCCCAAGGGGGCGCTAATGAGCTATCAAACCAGTCCCTCAACCTGATCCGGATCATTAACCATCCCCTGGTGCTTCCCTCCCATGTGTCACATTGTGAACCCCGGTGTCCTGCCCGCAGCCCTTCTTTATTCCATTCTGCCCTGCTATGCTGTGTACGGGACGCAGGAGTCTCCTGCGCTGTGTGTCACCCCCTACTTTGCTGCTGTTCCACAATTGCCGTCAGTTTTTAACACCCCCTTCTGCCCCAATCTCCGTAGCAAGGGGAGTTACTGAGACACAGAATGGCCCCCCCACTCATTGATGTTCCCTCGGAACTCCCCCCTTCCCCAGCTGGGGATGGAACCCAGGTGTCCTGAGCACATCCCCAAATCAGCTGATCCATCCTGCCTCTCTGAGCCCCACCTGCAGTGTCTATTGGATATGGGGTTCTCCTTCATTTCCTGTCCTATAGTGCTGTTCAGGGTGACTATGGTGAGGGTGGAATAGAAGGGAACTGATGGAGCTGTGGAATTTTGCACATTTTAGCCCCCATGGTTATGACCCCAGCAGGAATGGCAGGTTGATGGAGCTAATGTGCGGTTCAGTTTCTCTCCTCCCGACCCTCCCCCCCCCCGACTATTTTCTCTGCAAGGAATTTGCAGGCTCAAGGAGGCTCTCGATTGCGGAGGTGTTTGAAACTCTGTTGTTAAGAGATCCCTGTTACCTCTCCCGATAGCTCCACTCCGACACTGCTGGGTTTCAGTTCCTCATGGCACCTCCTGGAGTTCAGTTCCCCATCGCCTCCCCCGGGCTCAGATCCTCTTAGATATTGCGAAGGCTCCGGAACTAAAACGCAGATAGACAGAGTGTGGTGAGACAACTGCCTGACTGGGGCGTGGGGGCACAGATTTCATTGGTTCACTTTTGTTGAACTGACTAAACATAGATCCACAAAGTTAGGAGACAGTTGAGGTTTTTGAAATCTTTTCCCTGATTCCCTAAACTTAACCCGAACCCAGGACCTTCACATTAACTCTAATATTGAAATGTAGTTCCATCAGCTTTTCTTAACATTAATCTTAGCAGTTGGCTTTAATTTCTAATCTTATTCTTAGCACTAAATGTAACAGCTGCTCCTTTCCGTAGGGAATTTTATCCTAACACTTACATTTCAAACTAACTTTAACCCTTTGATCAAACATTAACCTTTATCGTAATCTTAAAATCTAAGCTTAACCCCACTGCTGCTATCTATATGTAGTCTCATCACCTGAGTTTAACACTAACCCCTAACCTTTACCCTAACCATAACCTTATCCTCTAACCTCAAAGTTATTTATAAATATCTACTGGGGAACAAATATTTAATAATTTGCTCTTCAGTCTAGCAGAAAAAGGGCTAACCTGATTCAAGGGCTGGAAGTTGAAGCTAGGCACATTCAGACTGGAAATAAGGCATACATCTCGCATGGTGAGAGTAACTAACAGTTGGAACAATTTGCCAAGGGGCATGGTGGATTCTCCATCACTGACAATTTTAAAAACAAGATGGGATTGTGATGTTGTGCAGTGTATATGGTTTTTTAAAATTTAATACGTGAATATAATGTAAAGGTCTCTTGTAAGGTATCATTACAAAGCTTAGAATCTACTGAGTGTGGTCATCCTATTTGTATAAATGTACCACTCTTGTATCTGAAACGAGAAATATGAAATATAACTCTGAGGGCCTATTGTAATTATGCAACGTGTGGGCCATTAATGGTGGTTTGGAATCTTGGAATCTGTACATGTGTGTGCTGGCAAGTGGGTAATGAAGTCTTGCAGTGACATGTGATCATGTCACCTGAACTGGAATCCATCTTTAACCTGGTGTTTTTCCATTGAGAATGAGGGAGTGGGAACTCAGAATGGGACAAAAGGATTCCTGCCTTATGCAAGAGATCTATAAAGGGGTGGAAGAGAACAAAGTGAGAGAGAAGAGCCATCATGAAGAATCCCCTAGCTATCACCTGAGCTGGAGCAAGAGCTGTACCAGGGGAAAGAATTGTGCCCAGGCCTGGAAAGTGTCCAGTCTGAGGAAAAAACTTACTGAAGCATCTCTGAGGGTGAGATTAGCTGTATTCAGTTTGATTAGACATAGATTTGGGCATTTTATTTTATTTTGCTTGGTGACTTACTTTGTTCTATCTGTTACTACTTGCAACCACTTAAATCCTACTTTCTGTATTTAATAAAATCACGTTTTACTTATTAATTAACCCAGAGTACGTATTAATTCCTGGGGGAGCAAACAACTGTGCATATCTCTCTATCAGTGTTATAGAGGGCGAACAATTTACAAGTTTACCCTGCAAAAGCTTTATACAGGGTAAAACAGATTTATTTGGGTTTAGACCCCATTGGGAGTTGGGCATCTAAGTGTTAAAGACAAGCACATTTCTGTGAGCTGTTTTCAGGTAAACCTGCAATTTTGGGGCAGGTAATTCAGACCCTGGGTCTTTGTTGGAGCAGAGGGAAGTGTCTGGCTCAGCAAGACAAGGTGCTGGGGCCCTGAGCTGGCAGGGAAAACAGGAGCAGAGGTAGTCTTGGCACATCAGTTGGCAGCTCCCAAGGGGGTTTCTGTGATCCAACCCGTCACAGGGGTGTTTTTCTAAAAGCTCTGCTCTCGGGGTTATTTGGCGGAAGTTCTCTGGCCTGTGTTACGCAGGGGGTCAGATTAGATTATCAGGGGTCTCTTCCAGTCTTGGATTTGATGAATCTATGAACCTAAACTTAAGATCTAAATCTACTTGTAACCCTAAAATCCAACATTAATCTTTATCCTAATAATAAAATCTAATCTTAACCCTAACATCTAACCCTAGTCTTCATTCCTGACTTTAATCCTAACTCCTAGCCTTTATTATACCCATAGCCTTAACCCTGTCCATAACCTTTCCCCCAACCTTAACCATAACCCCTAACAAGCCTAATACTTAGTCTTACCCTTAAAGCCTAACACTTGATCTAAACCCAGACCATATCCCCTATTCCTGTAAATCATTGAAAACCATTTTTAGTCATAACAAGTTGCCTGAGACCCTCTTTAGAAAGACAGCATACTCCAGGGGTTGTGGAATTGTTCTTTAACTTGGGAGACAAAGATTCAATTCCTGACTCTACGACAGAGTTCCTGTGGGACCTTGGGTAAGTCATGTCCTTGCTTTGTGTCTCAGTTTCCCAACTATAAAGTGGGGAATAAAAGGGCCTATTTTTGATTGCATAAAATGTTGCAGAACACTCCTAAGAGATCCCCCTTCCACTGGAATGTACAGGTTACAACTCATTGATTGGCAATGTATATTCATTGTTATTTTCACCAATACACGCTTGATAGGGTGTACAGGTTTTCATTGACCTGTCCCTCAAGTGATTCTCATTTCGAGGTACAGAACATCATTTAACATCAGTGTTTACATTGGTTCCCCATAGACTCACTACTGAAGTCTTGGGAGCTGCTCACGGCATTACAATATTATGGTGGACAAGAGAAGGTCCTTTTATTTAAGCAGGACTATGAGCATTTCTTATTACAGGTGCTTTTCCATTTCCACCACGCGTTCACATGCTGATGACCCACCAGTCCTGTGCTGGAGGGAACCCTAGACATTTCAGCAGGGGTTTGCCTGCTCCTTGTGAGCTGAGAATATTAGAGGGCTTGGTAGAGTCTTCTGCTCCCACGCCGATTCCATTCCCCATCCCAATCTCTCCTTTGCTGGAGCTGGTGAGGGGTCCGGGAGCCCCAGAGGGACAGCTAACTCAGCTCTGATAATGTCACTCAACATCACTCATGTGGCCAGTTAAGGTACAACTCACCAGGGTGCAGAGAAGGAGACATGCAGGTTTTGGCTTAGTTTTGGGATTCAAGGGAGACTCAAATAACTAGAGCTCTGGGAGTGTTTGGTGCTTATAATTCACTGACGTACCTCTCTTGTTCCTCCTGCAGTAGCAGACGAGGGCAGCCAGAGCCATGCCCAGAACCACAAGGATCCCACATGCCAGCAGCATGTTCCTAGGTTGGGCCAAGGCTGCTTGTGAGAGAAGAGAAAAGGTGACAAGGGATTGGTCAGGAACCAAAAGTAATGCTCTATCTATCGGAGCTGGGCAGACACTCTCTGGATAGGGAAACTCACCTGTCGCTGTGATGTTCACGGTGAAGTTCACGGCCTGGCTCCTGGGGGATGGGATCCACCTTCCACCCACGTTCTCCTCGTACCCGCAGGTGAATACCCCGGTGTTGTTGGGACCGGCCCGGGGGATTCTGAGCACTGAGACGTTCACAGAGCTGATGCCGGGCTCTGTGGTGCTGATCTCAGACTCAGCGTCCCCAGGAACGAGCTCATCTCCACCCTTGTAGAAGTGAAACCTCCGATCACCAGTGTCACTGGGGGCGATGCAGCTGATGAGCAGGGGGAGACCTTCTCTCACCGTTCCCGACTGGGGATCTACGCTCAGCACTGGCTCGGAAGGTGGATCTGAGGGGAGCCCAATGGGGAGGAGTCAGCAGGTGCTTTGATAGTTAAATTCCCATCCCACCCACCTTTTCTAAAGTCCCACTGACCCATGGCAGTTTCCTCAACCTTGAGGCCAGGCTGACTGAGGTATCTACAGTCAAAGAGACCAGCAAAGTGGAACATTCATGTTCTTGTCATGTGTTGGTAGCTGATTGTCCCGGTCAAGCTGCCTATGGAGGCCATATGGGGCAGACGTGTTGTAGGCACTTGGGCACTCATGCTGGATTCATCAGGCGGCAATGTCGCTTGAAGTTAGGCTGCCATGTTGTTGGTATTTGAGTGGCCATGTTACTGGCAGTTGGGCGTCCATATTGGACTGCCATATTGATGGCAGATGGGCAGCCACGTTGATCCCAATCTGATTGGACGGGAGACTTCAAGGAAGATATGTGAAGAAAAAATTCCACAGAATAGGAGAGAAATTCTGCCACTTCGATGAGGAAAACTGAGTGACTAGATTAGAAAGTGAATCAAACTCAAACACAGCAGCAAAAGGAGGCCAAGATCAAGAGCAAATCCGCATCCGTGCCTGCAAGACAGATGAATAAAATATCCCTACACCTGAGGGGGAAATGTGTGAGAGTCAGCGCAGAGCTCACCTGTTACATTGATGGAGATGGGGCGGCTCTCCCAGGACTGGATACACCATCTGGATAGGCATATCCAGTACAGGCAGGTGAAGGACCCAGCATCACCCACCCCCGTGATGCTCAGGGTGTGGGTGTCACTGCTTCCAGAAGAGAAGTTCCTTCCACCAACCCTGGAGAGCTGGAATCCTGTAACTGGGTGAGCTCCAAGGGGAGCCATGCACTGGAGGGTAACAGCTTCTCCAGGGAGGTACACAGGGTGCAGAGGGCTCACGGACAGGGCTGGGGCTGTGGGATGGTCTGAAAAACACAAGGTTCAATGAGAAACGTTGAATGAGAGTCTCGTACGCATCCCCATGCCCTCTCCCAAAGCTCCTGAGAGCCCTCCCTGAGTCCCATTCCTAGCCCGGAGAATGTCCTGTCTTACGAGAGAGCAGACTAGCCTGACCCTCTGGCCTGGAAATCGAAGAGTCTGTGAATCACCCAGCGTAAGTTTCCAGACTTACCCCTCAAAAACCCTCACGTCTCTGGTTACGGTTCAGCCGGCCACCCCTGAAAAGGGCTTCCCATGGCGCCAATCCCCTTAAGCCAGGGAGAAGTGTTTTGGGGGAAGACACCAGAATAATGGACAGAGAGAGACAGCAATGAAACCGCACACAGCTGCAGTTGAATGTGTGTGTGGCTGTGAGAGATACAGACGCTCAGAGCAGCAGCCGTGGCATGTTTTGGGCATTTAGCATCACTGAAAGGTCGGACTGGAAGGGACCTGAGAGGGCATCTAGTCCAGCCCTCTGTGCTGAGACCGGGCCAAGTAAACTGAGACCCCTGACAGGGTTTGTCCTGCCTGGTCTTGAAAACCACCAGTGATGGAGATTCCACAACTGCCCTTTAAAGCTCAACTCCCCTTAGAGCTAGAAAGTTTGTCCTCATCTTTAACCTCAGCCTCCCTTGCTGCAGGTGAAGCCCATCACTCCTTGTCCTGCCTTCAGCACACATGGAGAACAATCGATCCTTGTCCTCTGTGACAGCCCTTCACATGTCTGAAGGTTGTTATCATGCCCCCCTCAGAATAAAACATGCCCAGATTTTTTCACTTTTCCTTGTAGGTGAAGTTTGTTAAACCTTTGATTGTTCTTGTTCCTCTTCTCTGGACGCTCCCCATGTGTCCACATCTTTCCTAATGTGCAGGACCCAGATCTGGACACAGTTCTCCAGCTGGGGCCTCACCAGTGGCAAGTAGAATGAGACGATGACCTCCCGTGTCTCACCCACAACATGCCTGTTCATACACTTAGAATCATATTACCCGTGTGTGCAGGTGCATCAGATTGATGACTCATATTCAACACGTTATCCACTGTCACCCCCTGATCTTTCTCAGCAGTGCTACCACCTAGCCAGTTATTCTCCAGTTTGTAGTTGCGCATTTACTTTGCACTTGTCTTCACCAACTTTCATCTTGTTGAATTCAGACCAAGTCTCCAATTTGTCAAGGTTATTTTGAATTTTACACCTGCCCTCCAAAGTGCTGGCAACCCCTCCCAGCTTTGTGTCATCTACAGATGTTACAAGCATACTCGCTACTCCATTACTGAAGTCATTAATGAAAATATTGAATGGTACCGGACCCAGGACCCACCCTGTGGGACCCCGCTAGATACGCCCTCCTGGTCTGACAGCAAACCATTGATAGCCACTCTCTGAGTATGCTCGTTCAACCAGGTGTGCAACCACCTTACAGTAATTTCATCTAGACCACATTTCCCTGCTTTGCTTGTGAGAATGGCATGTGGCCCCGTGTCAAAGGTCTGACTCAGATCGAGGTACATCACGTCTCCAGTTTCCTCTCTATGCCTTAAGTCACTAGCGTTATCAAAGGAGGAAATGAGGTTGCTCTGGAGTGATTTGTTCTTGCTGGTTCTCTCTCATCACCCTATTATCTTCCAGTTTAATAATTTGCTCCAGTATCTTTCTAAGTATTGAAGCTGTGCCGGCTGGTCTACAATTCCCCGGATCTCCTTGTCCCCCTCTTGTAACAACAGGGACTGTTTAGCTCTCTACAATGCTGCAGATCTGCAGAACCGTGCGTGTACCAGCTCTGTTTGTGTGGCAGTGAAACGCGGGCCCCGAGCAAGGCTGAAGAGCAGCGGATTGCTGGGTTTGACTCTCACCATCTTCCTCTACTGGATGGAAAACCAACAGATTCCAATGCCGTGTTTACCAAGGAATTGCTGCTGCATGGACCGGTGATCACGCGGTTGCCAAAAGTTTTGGAAGTACAATGAAATCACCAGCGATGGACACAGGAACTCCCCTGTCACTGACATCCGCATGGCACTGCTCTGTCGGGGCAGGATGTCTCTCCCAAGTTCCCTTCACCAGTACCTGCAGTTGTACACCCTACTGGTCCCCATGTCCACCATCAGTTCAAACCAGGCAGCCCCCATGGGGCTTGGGGTCCCCTTCCCAGATCCACTCCCTGCTTTGGGTGGGGAATCTGCACCCTGATGCTGCCGGGAGCTGAATGGGTGAGGGTGATATGTCGACAGGGTAGGAGGATTCAGGGAGAGGTGGGGGGCTGGCAAGGGGGCTGAACAATGCTGGATGGAGGAGATGGCTCTTGCTTGGGTGGGGGGGTCTGGAATAGTGTCAGAGGGTCAGTACAACAGGGGATTCCCCATGGAGTGGGACAGCAGGGAATAGGTGGTAGCAAGACCCCGGCATAGGAACATACATTAGACTCTCCTCCCATCTGCTGGCCCAGGACTGAGCTCCCCATCTATGAAATATCCTGTGATAAACCACCAGTAAATCACGCTTCCCAGTAACCCAGTGGAAAGAGCCCCCCATATGCTGATAACCCATTGGAGATGGCATCTCCTCCCCTGACACCTGCTGGGCAGAATATCATCACCTCCGGGGGCTCGGCTTCCCAGCCCGTGCCTGCCTTGAAGAAAAGGAAACTGCTCTCCTCCTCCCACTTCAATCTTTAATAACCTGCCCCAGAGCCCGTGCTGATGGTACCATAGACAGAGATGGAGACGGGGTTACTCCTCCAGGATTGCCTCTGTCCTTCGGATCGCTGTACCCGATACGCACAGGTGTACGTCCCGGAGTCCTGCACCCTGAGGTGTGCCAGAGGGAAGCTGTGAACTTGCTGCCTGTGGCTATCCATGGGGGGCTGTGCCGCCCCGTCCTTCCACAGCTGGAATTGTACCACCTGGTCCCCTCTGGGCACGGAGCAGGTGAGGCTCAGGGATTCCCCAGAGAGGTAGGCGGGTCTGTGGGGGTTCACAGACAGTGTCGGGGCCCGGGGAGCCACTTCTGGAAATGCTGTGGAGGTGGGAGAGAAGGAAAACCAGGGAGATGGTGGTTACGGGACTTCTCCATTTAGGTTTCTCCATCCCACCCGTGAGCGGCCCCCATGAAGCTCTGAGCGCTGCCGTTAGCTCCGAATTCCCCATGCCATGGCGTGGACACAGGAGCAGAGCACCCAGCATGGCCCCCAGGGCACAACTGCAGTTTTTATTACATAGGCCGATCCCCATGCGTGATCCATGTTGGCTCTCTCAGCCCCACCAGCACGGGAGGTGGGTCTCACAGGCCGGGGAGGCCAAGGCTTCCCAAACAGCCAGGTGTGGCCGTGCCTATACTCCACCCCAAGGCCCCCTCATGGTTCCCTGCTCTTCCCCTGTGGCCCCAGCCCAGGCTGAGACTTGGGGTGACTGGGGCAGGGAAGGGATGAGGGGGGCTGGGGCTCTGGCAGGGAAGATGGGCGGAAGGGGTGGGCTGGGGACTACCTCCCACAACGGGCGGTTCACGTGCCGCCCATGTGCACCAGCTTCCTTTCCCTCTCCTGAGTTGTGCGGCTCCCAGGGCCCAGTGGAGGCCGCGTCTCTGCTGAACTGCAGCTGCCGGGTGAGGGAGGACGGTGAGAAGTGCAGCCGGATGTGAGCAGGGGGATGGGTTTCCTCCACGACTGGGTGGGTTTTGCAGCCTGTTTTTCAATTGCTGCTTGTAGGTATCGGCTCTGCAGCGCCTGGCAGCTCTGCAGGCAGCCCGGCCATGTGCCCCCCAAAGGGTCCCACAAAATGTGCCATCCCCTGCTGTGAAGGGACACTCGTCGGTGGAGAGGAGAGCCCAGGTTCCATGGCCTGTTCCTCTCAAGTATCCCCTGCACCTGGGACAGCTGCGGACATGGCTTGGCCCTGTGTGGATGGATCCATCGGCCCAGCTCGGTGGGCCCAGCACGTCTAGCTGGACAACCCAGCATGCAGCATCCCGGGGCTGGGCAGAGGGTCATACTGAGTGCACTGGCAGGCGCCGTGGGGCCGAGGGTCAGAGATCCCCCAGTGCGGGACGGGGGCCCCGTGGGCTCACAGTCAGTGACAGGGCTGGGGGCTGGTATCTGTAATTGCAGAGGGTTTACAGGAAAGCCAGTGCTGGAGTCTGGCCCAGGTTAGACCCAGCAGGGACCCCCAGACCTGTAGCTCCGCCCATCTCACTGGCAAATCCCACCCCCCCTTGCTCCCCCACCCCCCCACTCCTGTGTCTCCAAATGTCTGTGGCCAGTGGAGATCGTGGGGGTGGGGGGGGAGCCGAGGCACTGCAGCTGAAAGGAGAGATGGATGCTGTGAAGGGGGCTTCTTGGGACCCCTCAAACTCTTCCCCACACAATGCCAAGCCCTCTGTTGAGGCTGTCAGTGCAGGGAGCAGTCAGTGACTGTGGCAAGCCCCTGTCTCGCTGGAGACCGAGACCCCACAAACTCATCTCACCAACCAGGCCTCAGGCAGGGATGCTCTCCAGTCCCCGTCCACAGGAGGCTGGGTCTGATCGCAGGGAAATGCAGCAGGCCTCCCTCTGTGTCACACTTGCAGCCTCCACTGTGTGCTCAGAGGGGAGGCTCCCCCCACTCCAAGACCCTTCCCTACCCTGGAGGTAGCATCTCAAGGAGGCAGGAGAGATGATTACCTGCAGGTGAGACCATCCGTGGGACAGTCAGGAGACAGGCTGCGTGGGAGAGGAGAACAGATCAGAGCCCCTGGAGAGGGGACACGGGAATGGAAGAGGAAAGGAGATTGTTAAGGGGGGGACGATGTTACGGGGGGCTAGCGTGGGGGCGGGAAGAACTCTGGAGGTGGGGAGCTGATCTTGGGAGAATGGAGAAACAGCCATCATGAGCCAGGGGTAACCCTGGCCAGGAATCTCAAGTGACACTGCTGCTGGATTCCAAAGGAGACATCTTGCCCATGGGGAGGGGAGAGGGCTGGAGGGGACCCCCAATGATCCCCACCCACTGGCACTTTCAAACCCCGCAGTGGGATGAGAGGGGAGTGCGCCCCCCACCCAACACACCTCTCCAGCAAGGAACTCTTAGCAAGGACAGGAGACGTCGCTCCCAGCTGGGGACAGCTAGGGTGATCAGACATCCCAACGGGACGACCCCAATAGTAGGGGGCTTGTCTTATATAGAGAACTACACTGCGCACCTTGAAAAAGAGTGTCACCATTTTTCACTTCCGCTAGCTGGTCACCCTACTTTGAGCAGGGGGTTGGACAAGATACCTCCTGAGGTCCCTTCCAACCCTGATATTCTGTGATTCTAGGATTCTGTGATTCTAGGATTCTACAGACATGGGCCGGGGGAGAAGCTGGAGAGGGAGTGTGTGATGGGGTTTACAAACCCCACAGTGGGCAACAGTCAGAGAGGGAAGTATCCCTGGCCCCCTCGCCTGTGAAGCTTGGACATGGGTAACCCCCTCTTACTTATTTGGTTTGAAATTCCCCACCATGGGAAAGCCTTGGACTAAACGTACCCATTTGGGGATGAGACGAATTGGCCCAGGGAGGACAGCCTTAAGCAGCCTTGGTTGCCAGACCACTGGTAGGCCAAAGGCCCCTGGGTTGGAGCCTGGTGGAATGTGGGGGGGCCCTCCCTGCACCCTCCTTGGCAGTCAGGGGTTGTGGCCATGACCAATAGGCCACGTTCCCCAACCGAGTGAGGACCATGATGGGATGAGAGCTCCTGGGAGGGGTTGGGGGTGGAGAAGGCTGGAGAGATGGGGGTGAGGGGATCTCTGGATAGACACACAGAGGGATGGGGGCCGAGGGAGGTCACTTACCCAGCACTGGCAGAAGGTGAGTTAGCGCCATGCAAAGCCGGTCGCTCTGGGGTGGGAGCTGGGTTCTCAGCTCAGCCACCAGCCGCGTCTCTGCTTCGCTCAGAAAAGTGACAAACACAGGAAGTGCAGTGACTCCCCCAGCCATGCCCCCACAGCCGACGGCCCCTGCATGGCTGGGTGTTCAGTAGCACCTCTGCATTCACAGGAAACTAGCGGGCAAGGGGAACTGGCTGCAGCTGGGCTGTGGGGTCGGCTCCTGGCCATCCCTTGCAACTGGAACCCCAAGGGGTGGGGCAAAGAAGGCCCCTGCTGCTCACATGGGGCTTTCGTTTCAAAGTGTCTAGTCGCCTGGAGGAGAAGGCAGATGGTGCCTAACAGAACCGATTCCTGAGCCAGCCAGTCCCTGCTCTGGGGCTGGTTGGGAGCTGCCCCTGCCCAGAGGGGAAAGGTTCCATATTCTGTTCCTGGCTCACCTGAACCAGGTTAGTCAGTGCCCCCAATATGGGGCCAGACTCAAATCCACCGCAGTGCTTGTTACAAACAGTGCAGACTCACTCATCCCCACTCATCTTCGCAATTTATGGGGCTAAATGCTGAAAACCTCTCTCAGTTCTGGAACACAACCTAGCAATCCTGGTTGCGAGTCCCTCTCTGTTCTAACCCACTAGATCAGTGGTTCCCAACCTTTTTCCTCTGGGGGGTGCCAGACGACGAGCCACAGAGGACCATGGAGGCGGACGAGCATCCGCCGAAATGCCACAGACAAGCGGTGTCATCCAGAGGTGTTGTCACTGAAATGCTGCTGAATTTCGGCGGCATTTCGGCAGATGCTCGTCCGCTGCACAGTACATGGGTGCACTTGGATGCACCGGTGGGCACCACATTGGGGACTCCTGCACTAGATCCTATTCCCCTCCCAGAGCTAGGGATAGAACCCAGGAGTCCTGAGTCCCAGCCTCCCTGCTCTCTAAGCACTAGACTCCATTCCCCTCTCAGAGTCAGGGACAGAACCCAGGAGTCCTGGTTCTCAGTCCCCCCCAAGCCCCTAGACCCCACTCCCCTCTCGCGCTTTGGAGAACCCCTGTGGGGCTGATGAGGCACCGATCCGACACGCAAACACTGGTGCAGATCTCAGAAGTGCTTCTGGTTCCTGATGAGTTTTGTTGTACAGACAAAACTACACAGGATCTTTTCAGGGGGCAAGACAAAGATGCCACATTTATTATGATAACCATTTGATTTATGACCAATAACTAATATTTTAATCCATATACACACGTTATACCTAATACCTACACACACATACACCCATCAGATGTTCTGCAGCTGCTGCATAGTTACCAGTCCTGAACATAGCTTGAGTTCATGACTTGATTTTGCAGCTTGGGTTCATAGCTTGTGGCGGCTAAATGGCCAGGAAAGCCGGGCACAAGGACGAGTTGGGTCTCTGTTGGGCCTGCACCGATGCCCTTCCATGCTGGCAGCAGAATGTTACCCTCCAAAGTCTCCCATCTCACCCATCCTTTTTGCAGGGTTTAGTTTGAATCCAGAGTCTATAGGTCTTGTTGTGTCAGGCTGCCTCTGGGTTTGGTGATTGATCACCCGTCAATTGCAGGCATGGCTTTGATCTTCCTTCTATTGTACCTTTTCTTTTTAGGGTGGACACTTCTTACTTTGTTAGGGCTCTTGTCTGCATCTTGAGCCGGAGGTGTTTGAACTCTATTTCAGCAGGACAGGCTGGGGCTGGAGGCTGATTCCATCATCCATCCATACCTCAGTCACACATCTAACCTAAACTAATAAGATTACAGCAGGGTTTGCAAAAATGAAGGTTGGAGGAAGCTTTTACAAAATGGGGTGAGCGTTTTAAAATGGGGTTTGAATTACAATATGGCAAACAGTGAGAGAGGGTGGGGCCAGGGCCGGTGCTTCCATTTAGGTGGCCTAGGCAATTGCCTAGGCACCAGGATTATTGGGGGGCAGTATTTTGCCGGGGGGAGCGGCAGGTGGCTCCGGTGGACCTGCCGCAGGCATTTTTGCGGATGGTCCGCTGCTCCCACGGCGCCGGTGGACCTCCCGCAGACACGCCTGCGGCAGCTCCACTGGGGCCGCGGACCAGCGGACCCGCTGCAGGAATGCCTGCGGCAGGTTCACCGGAGCCGCGGGAGCAGTGCGCGGGGCGGCGAAATGGCCGTGCGACTAGGGTGCTAAAAACACTGGCGCTGGTGCTGGGTGGGGCACAGGTGTTTTGCGTGGTGGTGTGAGCTCTGCCTAAGTCACAGGCACTATTTGACCTGCCCCTCTCTCCTGTTTGGAGAGAGAGCTGATTAGGCTTCATAGAGAGTCTTTTGGTTTGTTAAGTGACTGCTACAGCTGAAATCACTGGTAACAGGTCTAAGTGCTTAGACCTGCTGTGGGACAGTGTTTCTGTGCAGGAGATGGCCCAGCCTGGACTAGCAGCGAGGTTCCCCCACTGAGAGCTCAGCTGAAATCACGGAGCTGGTGGAACCTCGAGAGATCGACTCGCAGAGGTCACAGTGGCAGGTGGCAGCAGAAAGTGACGGTTCAGGGCCATCGGGGATGGAACGATAGTGTGAATGTGGCACGATAAACAGTGGCCAGAGCATTTGTTTGTTGGACTCTGTTTTAGTGATTTCACTCCAGAATGCTAGATTTGTGACTGGGAAACTTATTAAAATATACATTTCCTAGTAGGCCAAGATTTAAAAAAAATGCGTTATTTGCCAAGGTCGTTATCTCACATCATTGCTATCTTGGGAAGTTTCTGTACTAAACTTTTTTATTATAATTAATTTTTATGTAAGAAGGGCCATATTGGGTCAGACCAATGGTCCATCTATCCCAGTATCCTGTCTTCCGACGGGGATTATTCCAGGTGCATCCGAGGGAATGAACAGAACAGGGAATCCTTGAGTGATCCAGCCCGTCATCCACTTCCAGCTCCTGGCGAACAGAGGCTAGGGACACTCAGAGCATGGTGGCTAATAGCCATTGATGGACCTAACCTCCATGAACTTATCTGGTTCTTTTTTGAACCCTGTTATAATTTTGGCGTTCACAATATCCCTGGCAGCAAATTCCATGGGTGACTGTGCATTGCCCAATGAAATAAATAGACAGGAGGTTTTAAAACAAAGAGAAGGAAATACTTCTTCACCCAAGGCACTGACAACCAGTGGAACTGGGTTCAAGATGGTCCGGGACTCAACCCTGTGCTCGGGGTGCCTGTGGCGAGCCTCGCATCGCACTGCCCCTTTGTGGCAGGGGTGGGATGGGGTGTCGGAACCTCGCCACTCACAAGTTCTCGCAGTCGCCTCTCTGTGGGTGGTCTGATGTGGCCTAATGGCCTGCCTCTCCGCAATCATCCCTTGGCCGGGGTAGTGGGCTCTAACCGCTATAGTCCCTGTAAATTGCTCCCAGCGTTGGAGCAGTGTACGGCCCAATGGCCAGAGTCCATAACCCCCTGCTCGTAGGCAGGGTAGTGCAGCCTAGAGGCCAGAGTCCCAGTAAGTTGCCACGAATGTCCAGGGCAGTGTGGCCCAATGGCCAGCATCCATATAAACCACTCAGCACTTTGGAGCAGTGTGACCTAATGGCCAACTTCCACCTAATCTCCTTTCAGGCAGGGTAGTATGGCCTATTGGCCCGAGTCTGTAGGGTTCCTGGGGTGTGTGGGGAGTGTTAGGGGGACCCGGGTCCCGTCCTCTCCACCAGGTCCTGACCCAGGACCCTGATAGTGGAAAATTCCCTTCGCCACCACCTCAGTGGGGATCTGCACGCAACACACCGAACGTAGGTGTGGCTCTGGGGCGTTTGCCTCTAAATTTCCTCTGGGTCACTTCCTACCATAAATGCCAGGTTCTCCACTTTGGGGGGGTCCTCCAGTCGGTTCCCCTCCTGCAATGTACTCCATCTGGACATCAGGGTGTGTCCCAGCTTGGCTGACCTCTGGGCTCTGGTGCACTGTCTGTCCCTCTCAGGCACTGGCGGCGGCGGCAGCAGCGTACCTCCTTCCCCTCTGGCGGTCAGCCCCGACTGAGCAGCTCTGCAGGCTTTTATACCCCTTCTCCGGTTGGAGACCGCCCAGCAGAGCTCCCAGGGCGAGGCTTCCTCTGCTAGGAAGGAAGGGTTAACCCCTGAGATACCAGCGCAGAGCCGCTCATCCCTGTCAGAGTGTCCTAAATCTCTGGCTGCCAGGAGCCAGGACTGGATGACTGGGGATGGATCACAGGATAAATTGCCCTGGTCTGTTCCTTCCTTCTGAAGCTCTGGCACTGTGAGAGACAGGATAGTGGGTTAGATGGACCATTGGCCTCACCCAGTCTGGCCGTCCTTATGGTCTAACACAGCGGTAGGCAACCTATGGCACGTGTGCCGAAGGTGGCACTTGGGCTGATTTTTAGTGGCACTCACACTGCCTGGGTCCTGGCCACCAGCCCGGGGGACTGTGCATTTTAATTTAATTTTAAATGAAACTTCTCAAACATTTTGAAAACCTTATTTATTTTACATACAACAATAGTTTAGTGATATATTATAGACTTATAGAAAGAGACCTTCTAAAAATGTTAAAATGTATGACTGGCACATGAAACCTTAGACTAGAGTGAATGAATGCAGACTCGGCACAGCACTGCTGAAAGGTTGCCGACCCCTGAGCTAACAGCTGCTGTGAGCAACTGGCAGAGCCGGGAAATGCCTTGATGCTTCTAACTAATTGTGATGGGCTGGACTAGCCCAGAGGCTGCCTACTAGAGGCCTCAGGGTCCCACCACACTGACACCAGTTAAGGAGCAGTGCAGAGGTCCTCCAAGCAGGGTAGAGTGGCTGCAGAGGAAGCAGCCAATCAGTGCCCAGCAGGGCCGTATAAAAAGGAGCTACAGAGCCAGTGCAGCTCCTTGCTAGAGCTGGAGGCGCATGGGTGGTGTGGCTGGGTGAGGGAATTGCAGCACGACGGACAGCCTGGTGCTCATAGGGGCTGGGGGAGCAAGGCAGAGCTCCTGGCTGCTACTGGGCCTCAGGTTAGAAGAGCCCAGAGCTAAGGGTAAGGTGTGGTGAAGGCTGGGGCCCTCCCATATGCCACTGGGGAAGGGCTTTCAACTGGACATCAGTGTGACGGTGCAGGCAATGCGGATGTTGTGTGGGAGTTTTACTGGGACTGTCTACATTGGTGCTGGATGGTGGTGGGATATCAGGGTGTGACTTCACTCGAGGGATGATACTTGAGCACATAACCTGAGCCAGGAGAGGGATGGGGCCAGGTGACACCTTCTGCCTGGGAAACTGGACAAAGGCTGGAGCAGGAGCTGGGGTGTGTGGCTGGGTGAGATGGCTGGAGGGGGATTCAGTTTGGAGCTGGCTGGGGAAATGGAGGGAGACCCAGGACTGGGGTCTAGGCTCCCTGCCCTGCAAGATGGATCTGACTGAGGTGGGTCCTGTTGTTGGTATCTACAAGCTCTGTTTTAGACCCTGTTCCTGTCATCGAATAAACCTCTGTTTTACTGGCTGGCTGAGAGTCACAGGAAGTGGGGGGTGCAGGGCCCTGACTCCCCAACGCTCCATGACGACTGGTGTTACTGCACCCATGGATGGCGCTTCCTGCAGTAAGTGAATGGGGAGCAGTAAAACGAAGGGGGATTGATGAGGACCAGGTGTGCAGAAGGCTTGGAGAGGAGGAGCGGTTTTGGGGGCTGGGGTGGGGTGGAGAAGCTACACTTAACCCTTAGAAGTGTGTGACCAGCAAGAAAGACTGTTCCAGTAATGGGGTCCCCAAGGGACCACGGTGAGGATTCCAGGGGCAGAGTCATCTGTGGCTTGACCCTGGGAGAGAGGAGGTGACTTGGAGAAGGGCTGGGATCGGTTTAGACCATGGACATACCCAACCAGCAGGGCGCTTGTGAGAGGTGGGTGCTGACGCAATTACGCTAATCCAGACAAAGGTTTCTTCAGTGAACTGACAAGCTCCGTGTGGCTTGAAAGTGTGTGTCTCTCACCAACCGATATCACCTGCCCCACCTTGTCCTCCCAGAGGAAGGCACTTAGCTGGGTGTCTTGGTGCCAGTTTATCGATCACGTCTGTTTCAGCTGGGCCTAATGACTGGCCATGGATTGAAAAAGACCCAGGCAGCCAGGGGGTGAGGGGAGGGGTAGGACACCCCAAGCGGAGAGATCAGTGGGATGGCAGCTGACGGCATGACTATTTTTAGGGGTAATGGTGGGTTTAGCAAGGAGAGGGTCAGCTAAAGGGTGTGAGAGGGCTGGAGAGAAGGGGTAGATGTAGTGTGGTGGGAAGAGACTATAGGGAGAGGTGGCTTGGAGCAAATGTCCCGTCAGCCTATTTGAAAATTGTAGGAAGATCTCGGTGTGTCCAGAGGACCCTGCTTCTGGCTCTGATTGGGGATGGTCAGCGTACAGGGTCACACAGACCTGCCACTCCATACCAGCTACACAGGTGTGAGTGTGTGTGGGGAAATGCCAATGCAGTACCCATAGCTGTGTGTGTCTCTGAGCAGGAAGGAGATCCAGCGTAGGGTGTGCGTTGACCCCGTAATCACACGGAGGACAGGACGCACAGACCCAGTGCATTGGGACGGGTGCCAACAGAAACCCAGCCACCACCCTGCCCTTGGAAACCGCAGGGCGCAGCAGCTCGGGGGAGCCAGCCGACGCAGGGAGCCTCGCAGCCGCAGAGAAACAGCTGGTGCCATTGCAGTTGCAGAGATGAGTAATAGACACCCCCCTCTCCCTTGCAGCCCTGCCTCGAGGAGCTGAAGTGAAGTAATTCCTCCACAGTGTGAACAGGGCAATGGATGGTGAGATTTAATATTTTGCCCCCCCCCCATCTTTGATTTGAGCATCTCAGTGCAGTTTGCAGCTGTGACAATCCCTGTGTGACAGAAGCGTGATCCCCAGTTTAGAAATTGGGGAAACTGAGGTACACAACTCAGTGGAAGGGGGAAAACTGAACCCAGGAGTTCCACATCCCAACTTCCTCCTCTTTTGGCCACTGCTCAGCCTATGACCCTCCTGCAGACTCCATGCAGGCCAGGAGCAACGCACACCGGTGTAGCCTTCCGTGCTGTGGGCCAATCCCACCTCGTAAGGGAGAGAGACATGGGTGACATCAGTGCTTGGAGGGGAGATCTCTATAGCGCTGCCAGGAGCAGGGCAAGGGAGCCCGTAGGGGGCGCTGTCCCTTTGGAGTCGGTGCTGACCTCAATCCCCGAGCGAGGCTCTAGGAGGCGCTGTGCTGTAGGGAGCAAGGCTGGGGCTCAGGAGGGGGTGTTCTCACCCTGCAATCAATGGTGACCCCAATTCCCCAGCATGGCACTAGGGGGTTCTGTGCTGTCTGGTTTGAAATGAAATACTCCTTCGTTCACCGCTTGTGGTCATCCCAGATCCCTTGGCGTTTTCACGACTCATTTTGTCTCCCTTGAATTGCAGCCTCAGTTGGACCTAGGTTTCTCCAGGCCCCCATCCCCCAAACAGCTCTGCCGGGCAGCTCTTCAAGAGCTGCCACCTTCCACCCTAGAAGAGGCTGCATTTTGGTGCTGGGGGCGAGATCCCCTTCTGCAGCGTATTCACTGAGGCTGCTAAACTGCTGTCAAACCATCCCCCAGAATGGGCTGCGTTTCAGCCCCTGGTTTCAGCCCCTTTGGAGGGGTAGCACAAACTGTGTTAAAAAGTGGTCAGTCCTCACCCCAGAGCTGGCTGCATTTCAGTGATTTGAACAATGTATCCCAGTATGGGAAGCTCTTCTGATGCTGGGGATGTTGCATAGATCTCTTGCAGGCTGTCCTCCATCCGTGTGTGTGTGTGTGTGTGTGTGTGTGTGTGTGTGTCCCTCCCTTCTGCCCCCTACTGGAGGGGAAGAGATCTGTGTGTGTGTCAAGGCCACTGCCCTATCTATCCACTTAATGAAAACCAACTTGATTTCATTTTGTTTAAAGGAGTTTTGAAAACGCCACCCCAGAACTCCACAGCGAAGGAACAGGAGTAATAATATCCAGGGGGTGCCATTGTAAGCGAAGGTTCCCACAACAAAAGGGTGCAACGTGCATTGGAACAGACGTAGGGGTGGGTCCCTCTGGGCTATTTCACATAATTCTGCAACCGCTTCTCTTTGACAGATTAAAACCTAAACTCCCTTGTCTAACCCATGTGCTGAAACTAACCCAAGCGTTAGGAATTACCGCTCTCCCTGCTCTAACCAACTCCCTTCACAGAGCCTGGCTCCCAGCCCCATCCCCTGCTCAAACCCACTAACCCCACTCCCCTCTCAGAGCTGGGATAGGACCCAGGAGTCCTGGCTGCCAGCCCCCCACTTCCTTGCATTCAGAGTACACCAGGAAGAAGTCTGTGGCCGTTAGCGGGTTTTGCAGAGAAGGGATCAGTCTGGGGGATGGGGCATTACAAAAGGTGTTCTCAGTGGGGTGGACGGGGTGGTGGCAGAGGCCATGATCAGTAAGGGATTTCGCTGTACACCACAGCCTCCGAAATGTACTTTCCTCCTCTCTGCTGGGCCACAGCGCTAGAGAGAGTCAGCATTGAATAGACGGAATTGCTTACCTAGGACAGAAAAGACATAGCCTCATGTCAGCTAGGGGGGCTGTGCTGCAGGGAGCAGGGTGGGAGGCTCAAGAGGGGGCACTCTCTGCTCAGTCCAGATCACAATCCCCCAGTGGGACACTAGGGGGTGCTCTGCTGCAGGTCGTGGGATGGGGGATAGTAGTAGGGGATCTCACCCCCTGCAGTCTTTGCTGACCCCAATGCCTCGGTGTGGCAGTAGGGGGCACTGTGCAGTGTGGAGCAGGATGGGAGGCTCAGAAGAGGGGGATCTCCCTTTTGGAGTCTATGCTGACCCCTATGCAATGACAGGTGGAGCTGTGTTGCAAGGAGCAGGGTGGAGGTGCAATAGGGGGTGCTCTCCCCACGCAGTCATTGCTGACCCCAATGCCCCAGGACAGCGCTGGGGGTTGCTGTGCTGCAGGGAGCAGGATGAGAGGCTCAGAGGGGCGGTGCTCTCTCCTGGTCTTACCAAGGAGCTGCGCCCTATCCTGGCATTTGCATCCTCTTCTCTCTCGCTCTTTTCCTGGGGGTTTCGACCCACTCCGGGCTTCCCTGCAGGGATGTTGAGCCAAGCTGGATGGTTGTGGGTCACCGGCTGGAGCTGCCCATCACGGCTCCATTGCTGCAGAGCTAATCACACAACAGATCATCCTCCTGCCCTGCGGCCTGGTCTTCCATGAGATCCCAGAGGGCAAATATCTCCTCTGTGCTGTGGTTCCCATCTTTAACCACTAGGTGGCCATCTCACATTAGGAAAAAGAACCTGGTGGCTGAACTTTGTGACTTTGTCCTCACCCACAACTATTTCACATGTGGGGACAATATATACCTTCAAGTTAGCGGCACTGCTATGGGTACTGCATGGCCCCACAGGATGCCAACGTTTTTATGGCTGACTTAGAACAAAGCTTCCTTCGCTCTCGTTCTCTAACGCCCCTACTCTACTTGCGCTATGCTGATGACATCATCATCTGGACTCATGGAAAAGAAGCCCTTGAGGAATTGCACCAGGATTTCAACAATTTCCATCCCACCATCAACCTCAGCCCTAGATCAATCCACACAAGCGGTCCATTTCCTGGACACTACTGTGCTAATAAGCGATGGTCACACAAACACCACCCTATACTGGAAACCCACTGACCTCTGGAAACCCACTGACCTCTATGCTTACCTACATGCCTCCAGCTTCCATCCAGGACACATCACATGATCCATTGTCTACAGCCAAGCTCTAAGATACAACAACATTTGCTCCAAACCCTCAGACAGAGACAAGCACTTACAAGATCTCTATCAAGCATTCTTAAAACTACAATACCCAGCTGCTGAAGTCAAAAAATAGATTGACAGAGCCAGACGAGTACCCAGAAGTCACATCCTACAAGACAGGCCCAACAAAGAAAATAACAAAACACCACTAGCAGTCACCTATCACCCCACACTAAAACCTCTCCAGCGCATCTTCAAGGATCTACAACCTATCCTGAAGGACGATCCCTCACTCTCACAGACCTTGGGATTCAGGCCAGTCCTCGCTTACAGACAGCCCCACAACCTGAAGCAAATACTCACCAGCAACTACACACCACACCACAGAAACGCTAACCCAGGAACCAATCCCTGTAGCAAACCCCGTTGCCTTCTCTGTCCCCATATCTACTCTAGTGACACCATCACAGGACCCAACCACACCAGCCACACCATCAGGGACTCATTCACCTGCACATCTACTAATGTGATATAAGCCATCGTGTGCCAGCAATGCCCCTCTGCTATGTACATTGGCCAAACTGGACAGTCTCTAAGCAAAAGAATAAATGGACACAAATCAGACATCAGGAATCATAAAAAAAACCCAGTAGGAGAACACTCAACCTCTCTGGTCACTCAGTAACAGATTTAAAGGTGGCAATTTCGCAACAGAAAAGCTTCAGAAAGAGACTCCAACGAGAAACTGCTGAACTTGAATTAATATGCAAACCAGATACTATCAACTTAGGCTTAAATAGAGACTGGGAAGGCTGAGCCATTACACACATCAAATCTATTTCCCCATGTTAAGTATCCTCACACTTTTTGTTGTATCAACCAGGCAAGGTACTAACAAGTGTCAACAGAACTTTATTTTCACAGTGGAAACCTCTTCACCAAGCTGCTGCTGCACCCTCTGTAACTCTCACTCTGCCTCCTCAACTCCTCCCCCTCCTTCCTGTTCCCTGTCCTTTCAGACTCCCAACAGCCAGTGCTCCCAGTTCTAATAACACAAGCAGCATCTAAACACCACACTTTCTTGTCAAACTGTCCTAAATGGACTATCTTGCTTATCACTACAAAAGTTTTTTTCTCCTGCTGACAATAACTCATCATAATTAATTAGCTTCTTAGAGTTGGTAGGGCAACTCCCACCTTCTCACGTTCTCTGTATGTGTATATATATCTCCTCATTATATGTTCCACTCTATGCATCCGACGAAGTGGGCTGTAGCCCATGGAAGCTTATGCTCAAAAAAATTTTAGTCTCTAAGGTGCCACAAGTACTCCTGTTCTTTTTGCGGATACGTTCTCTGAAACCTCTCACATTAGAGTTTCCCAGAAGGAAGCCAGAGTGTGGCAGTCAGAAATTCCCCCCTTAAAGGGGAAGTGCCCCAGAGACCCCACTCCAGGGTTCCAGACCCCATGTCTCCCACCAGTGGGGTATGTGTCTCTGTCACCTGTGGGGGCACCTGGGAGTGTTACTCACCTGTGCCGGCCCTGAAGGGTATGTTGACATACAGGGGCCTGAAACAGAGAGAACCAAGCATCAGTGGTGGCACGGGGTCTGCTGAGCAGGGCTCAGGGTTCTGATCCCAGGGCAGGAAGATGTAGGGTCATTGGGGGAATGGTACTGGGGCTAGAGTAGGTGTGTGTGGTGGTTGTGTCAAGGTTGCTATAGCTTTTGTTTTTTTGCAATCATCCATTCCCATTCATTCATCTTTCTTTCTCATTCATCTCTTAGCAAACTTGGTCGTTCATTCTTCTTCCTTCCTTCCTTCCTTTATTCTGTCTCTCTCTCAATCATCTCCTCTTTTTCTTTCAATCTTTCTTATAATCACTTTTCTATTCTCTTTGATTTCCTCTGTTGCACACCCCTTCCTTCTGTCTCCCAGTCATCTCTTCTGCTTCCTTTCTTCATTGATTCATCTGCTCCTTTAGTCTCATTCTTTCCTTCTGTCTCTCTGTGATGTTATTGACATAATCTGGGACCATATAGAACATGGTTGCAACCAAAGTCCTGTAGTGGCACCAAATCTTGTATAGAGGGGGTCAAATGAGGTGTCTAAGACAAGGTTATGGTTTGCTGGTTATAATTATGGTGTCTATGTGTGTATCATTTTTGTAGTTGAAGTTATGAATATTGGTTCTATACTGTCTGTATTTCAAACTTATGTTGTGCTTCTGGGTGACATCCCAGACAAGTTGGTATTGGCTCTGCCTAGCCTGCTTGATGACCCATTAAGGACCATCAGCTACACGATTGACCCATTGAGAGAAGGCAGATACACCTTGTAACTCAGCAAAGTATGCAGGGACTTGCCCATGTGACTCCAGACTCCATTT
>NW_027424265.1:195136-204329 GCF_003597395.2 Chelonoidis abingdonii | reverse complement strand
ACCCCAGCCTTGGGCTGTGACTGCCCTGTTTTAAGCAATTTGTCCTGAATTGGCACTCTCAGTTGGGTCCCGCCAGAACCAGCATTGTTACACTCCCATTCATCCTCTCTCTCATTCATCTCCTCTCAGACTCATTCATTCATTCCATGTTCTCTCTTTCAATTGTAGGCTTGGGAGCATTAGATTTTTCCTTGGTCAACATCAGCTAAGGTCAACTTTGCCATACACATACAAACAGCCTTAAATATTTCCATTGATGATGATCAAAAATTACAAATCGGCAAAGTAAGAAAAATGCTGCCTGAGAATTGATTAGTTTGCTTTAAGGATATTTATTTTGCCTATTTTGACATGGGACGTTGGCAGTTTGTTTTAGTGGTTAGGAAGCTCTGATCTTTTTGAATCTCCGAGTCTCCTGTCCTTAAAGAATTAGAGTCTAAGCTCCACTCAGAATTTCCTGCAGCTGTGAGAATTTGAAGAGGAATAATGGTGGTGGTGGTGGGGGAAATGCTTAAAATATCCACTGATATTATCCATTTATACTGCACAAAAATGAAAACCGAATTCTGCCAAACCTAGTCACTCTTAGCGCAGTTCCTACCAGCATGGCCTAGGGGAGAAGATGCCCCATAACACTAGGTGGCAGTGTTGCACTGCAGATTACATGACAATAGGTTAGATGTTGGGGACCGAGAAAATTTACCCGGATCAGATGCCGGGCTGGGGTGGCCGTTCCCCTTGTCCCTCGCCAATAACAAGGCTCTTATGGGAGGACCAGCCTGTTGGGGTGGCCGGGCATGGACAGCCCCGCTGGGGACAGACAGAGCCAGTCCCTGAGGGGTGGGGGTGTATCGGCCTCTGGAATTGGGGCAACTTACTGTGACTCTGCTGCGACACCACCTGTGAACAGAAGGCGAAATAGCCATTAAACAGGAGGGCGCTTGGTCCTGTGGATCTTGGGACCTCAGCCGAAAGCGAAGATGTCAGGATCACCGTGCTCAGTGTGAGGCGTTTGAACGAGGAACCGTTTTAAAGCAAGGTAGGATGTTGTGCACTGAGCCTGTGGGGGGAGAAACCCACCACTTGAAAGGCAACATCGTAACCCTCTGAAGCCAGAGTGCGGCAGTCAGAAATCCCCCTCTTAAAGGGGAAGGCTTATGGTGCCTCCCCCACCAGTGCCCAGCGATGCTGAATCGGGCACCCAAGGCCCTGGATGTGGGTGGCCTGCCCCCAATGGGGGTGGGGCAGTCGTTACTCACATGTATTGATCCCAGAGATGTCAGCTGACCTGTGAAGGCAGAAGTGGAGGGTCAGTGGTGGGGTGGGAAGCTGCTGGGGGCCCCTGTCCTCTATGGGGATGGGGACTGGTCATCCCATACAACCCCCCCGGTGCCCCATGCTGCTGCAAAGGATTCTGGGTCACCACTTTCTCTCCTCTCCTCCTTTCCTAGTTGTTTATCCTCTTTGTCCTCCTCCATCTCCTTCATTCTCGCTCCTTCCTCCCTCCCCCTTTTCCTCTTCTCCTCTTTTCTCTCTTTATTCCTTTTCCTCCATCAATTTCTCCTGTCTTCCCCTCATTCCCTTTGCTTGTTCCCCTCAGTCACACTCCAGTTCCCTCCTTCATTCTCTTTTCCTTACCCTCACTACTGATTCCCACCCCCAGTCCCTCCTGTCCTGTGCACTATTTGACCCCCTTCTGTCCTAGCCTGGTCTCCCTGCCCCCCATCTCTCCCTGAGATCCACCCTTGTCTCCCCCACCCTCCAAATGATCCCTGCTCCTCCCAGTGTTCCTGGGAATGTTCAAACTAACATGTGAACAATGGCGACGGCCTGCAAACAGAGTCCTGCATGGACATGTGACCTGCCCATGTGACTCCAACCTCCATCTTGCTGCTGTGATTTTCCACAGTAACTACAAAAGGGTGTCCTTCCAGAAAACATAAAAGGCCCTGGAAACCCCTCCATTTTGTCTTCAGTCCTGCTTCTGACCTCTGGAGGGACTTTGCTAGAAACTGAAGCTCTGAACAAAGGACTGAATGACTCATCCAAACTGAGATGTTTGTGCTCCAGAGATTTGATTGGTTTAAATCAGCAGTAATCCCAACAAGCCTGAGCTAAGAACTTTGCAATTGTTGTAAGTATCTGAATCCATTTACCTAATTTTAACTCTTATCTAGATTTCTTTCTTTTTACGAATAAACCTTTAGATTTTTAGATTGTAAAGGATTGGCAACAGCATGATTTGTGGGTAAGATCTGATTGTATACTGACGTGGGTCTGGGGCTTGGACCTTTGGGATCGGGAGAACCGTTTTTCTTTTACTGGGGTATTGGTTTTCATAACCATTCGTCCCCATAGCGAATGGTGCTGGTGGTGATACAAGGGAACTGGAGTATCTTGAGAGAATTGCTTGTATGACCTCTGGTCAGCCAGTGGGGTAAAACCGAATTCCTCTGTCTGGCTGGTTTGGGGTGCCTTAATAGTGAAGAACCCCCAGCCTTGCGCTGTGAGTGCCTGCTCTAAGCAATTTGTCCTGAATAGATACTCAGTAGTGTCCCGCCAAAGGCTGTTTGTTACACGGGTCAATATGGGGCTCGACCTGGTGCGGGGGCTCTGCTGGGATTAGCTGGGCCCAGGGGGTGGTGGCTGCAATTCCCAATGTGACCACCAGGCGGTTGTGAGGTGCAGGAGGATAGAATGGGGGGTAATCAGAGAATTTTGCCCTGCTAGTGGGGGAGCAGGTCAGGAGCCAGGACTCCTGGGTTCTATTCCCAGGGGATCGAGGGACCTGATGGAACAGAGCTGCCTCCCTGGGACAAATGGCTCCCGGCCTCACAGAGGGGTCTGGGGACCTGGAGGAACTTACATGGAGAGCCGGTGGGTAGCTGGGGAAGGAAGGGAAAGAGATTGAATTAAAGTGAGATTCCATGGAGTTTCTCCCCAGCTGCGGTGCCCCCTAAGGGAGAGCACCCTGCCATCCTGTACACTTGGGTCCCATCCCCCCTCCCAGTTTCTCTGCCCCTGGGTCTGGGACATGAACGGCTCCCCCAGAGGTGAGGTGACTGTGCTGCTTCTTGGATGCCTGGGTCCCATCCCCAGTCCTGCCCTCCACCCAAAGTTGGCTGGGTCTCAGCCCATTCCTAGTATTCCCTCCCCACAAAGCCAAATCACTCACAATCCTTTGTATAGGAGTCTGCTGTGCCAAGTTACCTACAGTCCTTTGCACCAGAGTCCTGTGGTACCCAACTACCCATGATCCCTTGCATGGTTGTCCTGCTCTAGCCAGTTACCCACAGTCCTTTGCAACTGGCTCTTGCTAGCCCACATCACTCCTTGTGGGGGCTGAGAGCGCTGAAGGTGCCCCTAGGTGAGAACACTCCTGTCCCTGATGCCTGGGTCCCATTCCCCACAGGCACTGAGAGCTGCAGTGGCCCCTAGGGGTGAGTGCCCTGTGCTGCCGTCCCGGACGCCTGGGTCCCATTCCCCATCCTATGCTTCACGCACCTGCCTTCTTCTTCCTGCAGAGGCAGATGAGCAGCAGCAGCAGAGCCAGAGCCGTGGCAGCCCCACCACACCCAGCCACCAAGGGGATGGGCAGAGACCAGGCTGGTAAAAGGAGGGGATGAGTTAACAGCCAGGAACAAGGGAGGGGGCAGCATCTGGGGACCCATTAACTGCTCCACACCCCTGCTAGGGGCAAGGGACAATCTGGGCCCTCCCCTTTAAGGTGAGATTTTTTGTCTGCCAGATGCTCTTGGTACCCGCCTGTGGTGAAATGCTGCCACCTGGTGTCAGGCTCAGGTACTGCACCCTTGGACCCCGTGTGGTTCTGTTGCCCCCTCTAACACATGCTGTGTCTTGGTTCCAGGGTCTCCCCCAGGGGTAGCAGATGTTGGGGTACTGGGGTTATTGTGGGGTGCGATTACAGGCCTCACCTGTCACAGTGACGTTCACAGCCTGGCTCCTGGGGGATGGGATCCACCTGCCCCTCATGTTCACCTCGTACTCGCAGCTGAATTCCCCGGTGTTGCTGGGACCGGCTTGCAGGATGCTGAGCACAGAGAAGTTCATAGAGCCGATGCTTGGCTCTGTGGTGCTGATCTCAGACTCTGTGTCCCCAGGGATGATCTCAGCTCCATCCTTGTAGAAGTGAAACCTCCTCTCGCTGGTGTCCCCGGGGGCCCTGCAGGTGATGAGCAGGGGGAGCCCTTCACTCACCACTCCGGACGGGGGATCCACACTCAGCGCTGGCTTGGGAAGGGGATCTGAGAGGAGCAGGACATGCGAGCGGTCAACAGAGAAACCACATGCTGAGTGTGGGGAATGGGCGGCCATACTGTATAATGGGCACCAGGGGGCAGCACAGGGTGGGGGTGGGGAAGGGGCGGCTGTAGTTTATAATGGGCACTAGGGGCAGCACAGGGTGGGAGGTGGGAAGGGCAGCTCTCGTGCTGTTATAATGGGCATCTAGGGGGCAGCAGAGCGGTGGTGTCTGTGGGTGGGGAAGGGGCGGCGTATTAAACTGTATAATGCTGGTCGGCGCAGGGTATGTGCAGCAGAGGTGTGTCTTGGTTTGGGGGCGAGGGAAAGGGGCGGTTATACTGCTATAATTTGTGCCTATGGCTGGCAGGCAGGTGTCGGTGGGGGTGTGGGAAGCGGGCGGTCGGGTGTTACTGTTAATGGCACAAGGGGGCTTCAGCAGAGGGTGTGGGGGTGTGGGTAGAGTGGGCGCTGCTGCTGTATAATGCAGCGGCACTAGGGGGCTGCCCAGAGGTGGGTGGTTGGTGGGGTAGGGGTGGCTGTACTGTATAATGGGCATAGGGTGGGGGGAGAGGGTGGGGATAGGGGGCGGCTGTAGCTGTATAATGGCGCACTAGGGCAAGCAGAGGATGTGGGTGGGTAGGCGTTCTGCTATGCTACTATATATGGATGCAACTAGGGAGTGGCTGCAGCAGGGTGGGGGAGCAGGAGGGTGCGGCTGTACTGTATAATAGTGGCACAGGGGGGCTAGCTAAGATGGTTGGGGGGGGAAGGGGTGGCGTGGGTGTTGTCTGTATCAATAGGCCTAGGGGGCAGCAGAGGATGGGTGGGAGAGGGTCGCTGTCTGATAATGGGGCACCAGGGGATCCAGCAGATGGGATGGGGGCGTGGGAGGGCGTTCTGTATGCTGTATAATGGACATCAGGGGCGCAGCAGAGGATGTGGGGATAGGGGCGGCTGTACTGTATATATGAGGCACTAGGGGGCAGCAGGAGTGTGGGGAATGGGAAGGCGGGAGTGTTCTACCTGTATATATGGGCACTAGGGGCAGCAGAGGGTGGGGGCAGGGAAGGGGCGGTCTGTACTGTATTAATGGGCATCTAGGGGGCAGGGTAGATGGGCGGGGCGGGGAAGGGCGGCTGTACTGATATCATGGCGACATTAGGAGTGGAGCACATTCAGGGTGGGGGCGGGGATAGGGGTGGGCTGTACTGTATATAGATGGGGCAGTAAGGAGAATCTGGGGGTTCCGGGTGGAGGACTGTTATAATGATTTAGCACGAGGGACGTGGGGGTCCTACCACAGCAACTTCTCAGTGTCACCGGGTCGCTGGGGGGTGATGCGGAGTGAGTGGGGGTGACGGGCCGGCATGGAGCTCTGTGCTGTACCCACACCGGTAGGTCCCGCTGTCGCTGGGGGTGACGTTCAGGGGGAACTGGGGCCCCGGCTGCTCTCGAAGTGCCTCCCCGTCTCTCAGCACCCAGTGGGCCCGCGGGACGTAGAGCACAGCAGGGACGATGCACTCGGCCGTCACCGTCTCCCCCATCAGGTAGAGCGGGAGGGGCGGGATGAGCCGCAGGGACGGGGCGCCCGGTGCTGGGATCACGGAGACGGAGACGGGGTTGCTGGCATAGGAGGGCACTTCCCTGCCCTGGATCAGCTTTACGTAGGTGCAGGAGAAGGACCGGGTGGCGTTTCTGGTGGTGTTGGCTTGAAGATCCGTTTGCCAAGATGAATCCTTTCCTGGCAGGGATCCTAGGAGTGTCCTGTTCTGGTAAAACCCGTACTGCACCGGGGAGGTAGCGGGGGGAGCCAAGCAGTTAATTTTCACTTTGTCTCCAGCCACATAGGCTGGATAGTCCGGAGACAGGGACACCAAGGGCTTCCTAGGGAAATCTGGGGGGAAAATGTGCCTCAATCTCAGCCTCTTGCCGCATATGGTCTCCAAGCAGCCCAAGGGGGAGCTGGGGACAGCAGGTATTTACCCTCCTACCTCTTGCCGGAGGCTGGTCCAGGCATCCCACCCACAATGGTCAGAAACCTCCCACGGCCAGCCTCCAGCGAGCCCAGCCCGGCTCATCTCATCCCCTTTGTTCGCTTGCCTCCTTTGGCTGCCATCGCACAGCCCCCCTCCCCACTGTGGTTACGGCACCATCAGACCCTGCTCGGCTGGCGATTGGGGTGAACCAGTCCAGCTCCCCCACTCCCCTCTGGTGAGCCTGGCTCTCCATGCCCCTTGGCACCCCCCCAGCCCTTCCCTGTCCCAGCTCCTGCTGGGATCCGGCATCTTCCAAAGACGTGTGCCCAGAACAGGAGTCAGGCTTCCAGCTGAGCTCTGCCAACCCCTGGGAGCCAGATGGGGTCACCTTCCCCCCAGACCTGGCCTGCTCTGGGGTTGCAGGGACTTGGTGGTCAATTTCGGGGAGCTGCAGTAAATGTTGTCGGGACCCCAGACCCCAAACCCACTCCAACACCCAAGCCCTAGCCCTCAGCCCTCTTCTGCACCCCAAACCTCTCATCCCTGGCTCCACCCCAGAGCCATACCCCCAGCCGGAGCCCTGGAGAGGGGATCTCCCCATAATCCATGTCCCAGGAGTTGGAGGGGGCACAAGGAGCTCAGCTGTGACAGCGATGGAGGCAGGGTGGCTGTCCGGGAACTGGATCTGCACCCAGTGGGGCGTATCCAGTATGCACAGGTGTACACCCCTTAGTCCTCCAGCCCCATTAGGCTCAGGACATGGGCATCGCTGCTCCCAGATGAGATCCTCCATCCCCCGTCCCCAGAGAACCAGAATCCGGCAGGCACCGGCGCCCCCCTGTTTAAGGGAACATGTGGATGGGACAGACTTCCCAGGGAGGTACCCAGGGTGCAGGAGGCTCAAGGAGAGGGATGGAGCTGCCAGGGGGGTTGAAAGGGAGAACAATCCTTCGCCCTCGGTGTCCAGCCAGGGAGCTCTCAGCACTGTACATGGAAGATTGGGGCGTTGTCCTCATTTTATGGGGGGGATGTGATGAAGCTGAGCATGGAGCAGATCCTAGGTCTGCCAAGCCCCAGCCTGGGGCTCTAATCACTAGGCAGCACTCCCACCTGGACGGGGAGCACAAAGAGGGTCCAGCAGAGAAAGTGGCTCCTGCTGGCGAGAGGGGGGAAGAGGTTCGGTTCAGAACTGCAGCGGGTGGGACCACTTGCTGCCTTGGGGCAAGGGGGATGACTTTCCATGCATATGGGGGGGCAGAGGGAGCCAGGTGGATGGGTGTCAGGATGGGGGTGAGGTTTGCAGGGAATGGGGGATTCAGGGTAGTGGGGAGAGACCCCATAGGAGATGATATCCCCTATTTCATCACCACCAGGGAAAGAGGCCTCACCTTGCATTGATAGGGACACTGGCTGGCTTCTCTCTGACAGGATATGTCGCCCGGATCGCAGGGTCCAGTAGGCACAGGTATACATCCCAGCTTTCCCCATCTCAGCCTTGATCTCCACCCCGATGCCCCCAACCGGGGCAGGGACCTCGTTATGGATCAGCCTCTCCTGTTCCCCGTAGAACATGTATTTCTGCAGCTTGTTGCCCCCTGGAGCTGAGCACCTGAGGGTCACACGCTCCCCTGGGAGATAGAGTGGGTGTGGTGGGTGCAGGGAGAGTGTGGGGGCCTCCGGGGGGGCTGGGATGAGGAGAGAGGAGATCACAGGGGGAGAGGAAATGAAGGAGAGTCCAGAATGAGAAATACCTGGTCAAAAGCCAATGGCCCCCACATTGAGTCTGGCCCCTCACCCCCTGTGTCTCCAAGCAACCATCCTGTAAACCCCTTCACACCCGGCCTGCGCCCCTGACACCAGCACTCAATCGCTGCACTTGGGGGGCAGCATCCCACTGGGCTGGGAGCACCAGCCACACTGGGGGGCAGCAGGATGCAGTGCTGGGGGCTGGCGGAGAGCAATAGCTGATGGGAGCTGAATGCTGCTCAGAAGTGAATTGTGGGGGAGACTTCAGAACCTGAGCATCATTGGGGCAGGCTGTGGGGCCCAGACTGTTGGGCCAGGCCCCAGTTCCCAGGTCTAAGATTTGGTATGAGGCACCTGCTGGGATAATCACTGGGCCCCACCAGGATCCAGATCAGCCTCGCTGAGCCGGTCAGGCCTCCTCTCTTCCCTCCCCTTGGATCGGCCCCCCCAGCCCTGTCTGCCCTCGGTGAGGGTAACAAACAGCCTTTTATACCCGGCCAGAGGGCACTCACCCTGCACGGTTATATAGACCTTGTTACTCTCGGCGGATGGGATCTCCTGCCCAGCCTCATTTCTCCAGTACTGGCACGTGTAGGGGCCCTGATTCCCCGTCTCGGCCCTGAGCTCCAGCCAGGCTGCCCTGCTGGGAGACGGGAGCTCCTCCGGGGTCTGGTCCCCTCTTCCCCTGTAGAACCTGTATCCTGTCACTGCCTTGCACCGGGGAGCTGAGCAGCTGAGGTTAACCTGCTCCCCCTGGTAGTACACAGGGTACTGAGAGCCCAGAGAGAGTGTGGGGCGTGGCAGGGGGCCTGGAACAGAGGCAGAGGGGGAGACAGTTGGGGGAGGGAAAAAGGGGCTGGTGAGATCCTGAAAACAGTGATAAAACCAGCTATGTTCCCGTGTCTGCTGCGCTCCCCCCAGACTGGGAAACAGCACATGGCAGGTAATCCACAGAACCGATCATCCCTCACCACCCCGACGTCCCACTATGGCTGGGGGCTGCAGTACCGCCTGCTGCCACTGGGGGGACCCTAGAGGGGCTGTGGCCTGCAGTACCTTCTGCTGACACCTGGGAAATCCTGGTGGGGCTGGGGATGCAGTACCGCCTGCTGCCACTGGGGAGGGCCTGGCGGGGCTGGGGATGCAGTACCGCCTGCTGCCACTGGGGAGGGCCTGGCGGGGCTGGGGATGCAGTACCGCCTGCTGCC
>NW_027424265.1:189205-192340 GCF_003597395.2 Chelonoidis abingdonii | reverse complement strand
AGGCAGAGGGTTTGGTACAACTGCTCAGCCTATGGCACCGGGGACCAGCTGAGGGTTCTCATCCCGGTGAGGAACAATAAGCCGCAAGCTGCCTGGGATGGGCCCTTCAAGGTCATCAAGCAGCTGGATGAGGAGAACGAAGTGCTGGAACTGCCCCCAGGCTCGCAGCCACTGAGGGGACCAGGTCAACGTGATGGAGCCGAACACTGACAGGGAGAGGCCGGTACTGGGCATGTGGGGCCAGTGGGAGAAGGGGGAAGATCCCCTGGTGGGTCTCTTCCCCGAGACAGGAGCCGGCCCCTTGCTGGAATCAGTTCCCCTCTCTGACCAGCTAACCTCTGCCCAGCAGACAGCGATCAGAGAGACGCTGCATTGGTACCAACAGCTGTTTTCCAACGAGCCTGGGCTCACTAACCGAGCTGTCCACTGGGTGGAGCCGGGAGCCGGCCCTCCCCTCAGGTGATCCCCATTCAGAGTAACTGGGAACACAGCCCAGGCCCTGGAGGGAAAGGTCAGAGACCTGCTGGCTTTAGGGGTGAGTCAGCCACCCACCAGCCCTGGGGCTGGTCCCAAGGAAAGATGGGTCAATCTGATTCTGTGGGCCTATTGGAAGCTCAATGCCATCACCGTGTCTGGTGCCTGCTGATACCTAGGCCAGATGAGATCCTAGACAATTTGGCGGTGGGGGGCACTTGGTACCCCATGACCAGAGATTTCACCAAAGGCTACTGGCAGGTGCCTTTGGATCCAGGTGCCAGGTTGAAACCTGCTTTTGTCACCCCTCTGGGGCTGTACAAATCCCTGGGCCTACCTTTTGACCTCAAGGAGGTCCTGGTCACCTACCAGAACCAGGTGGATCAGTTACTGAGGGAAAGGAGAATTTTACCCTAACGTACATTGATGATATTTGCGTCATTAGCCAGACCTGGGAGGACCAGGTGCCCCAAGAGGGGGCTGAGTCGCCTCCAGGATGCAGGGCTGACTGTAAAAGCTGGGACATGCAAGGTGGGAATGGCAGAGGTGTCATACCTGGGCCACAAGGTGGGGAGCAGCTGCCTAAAGCCAGAGCCAGCCACGGTGGGGGCGATCAGAGCCTGGGCTGTTCCCCAGACTAAGAAACAGGCCCAGGCCTTTACTGGGAGGTGTGGCAGAACCAGAGGTTTGTGCCCCACTTTAGCTCTGTGTCAGCCCCATCACTGAGCTGCGCGGGAAGGGGAAGCCAGACAAGCTGGTCTGGACCGGGCAGTGCCAGGGGGCTCTCCGGGCGCTGAAGGAGGATCTGGTCGAGGGCCTGGTGCTGGGAAACCCAGAGTTTGACAAGACACAGGGCTGGCTGCGGTGGTGAGGCAGACCAATGCAAAGGGGGAGAAACACCCATTGTGTACCTGAGCAGGAAGCTGCTGCCCTGGGAGCAGGGCTATGTGGCCATAGAGAAGGAATTCCTGGCCATGGAGTGGGCTCCTAAATGGCTGCAACCAGATCTATTTGGGTGGCGCTTCACTGTGTACCCGGATGACTCGCCCTGCCATGGCTGCACCAGAGGAGAGGGGCCAATGCCAAGCGAGTATGAGATGGAGGTGGTCCACATTAAGGGGAGAGCAAATGTTATGGCTGATGCTTTGTCCCAGAGAGGGAGGCCTGAACTTCCCCAGCTCACTGGCTAAAGTGACCCTGCTCAGTTCGGTCTTGAAGGGGGGAGAGATGTGATGAAGTGGGGATTTTCCCTTGTTATGTTGTGTGCGTCTTGCTATTTTGCATGAATGCTGTGTGTGCCTCAGTTTCTCTGTGTATTGCACCAATGTCTAGGTGGTGGGAATAGGGGCGTGTGACTCTTCTGGAGGCTGCCACAGCTGCCTACACAGATGCTATAGCCGCCCCTTTGTAACCTGAGACCCAGGAGGGGGTGTGACCAGGTGACTCTGGCCCAGGAAGACAAAGGCCAGAGGAGGAGCAATGGGCAGGGCAGGTGTGACATTGCATCCCATAATGCTCTATAGAAATATGATTATGAGTGTAAATATGGCATAACTGGAATAGGTTTTATGCTAGATATGCCATGTAACATATCTCTGCAAAAGTTATGATCTACTGAATGTATTCATCCTGTTCGTATGCATGTACCATTTTTATATCTGAAGTTATGAGCGTTGACTCTGTGCTTGTATTCAAAGTGTTTGCTGTGGAAAGGACCTAAGGTAAATGTGATCATATTCAAGTAAATGGAAGTACTTGGCGAACAAGGGACCTTGATAGACACCAATCCACATCTGAACTTTCCTGGGAACGTTCCTGTAGAAAACTAAGTCGTGCATGGACATGTGACTTGCCCATGCGACTCCAAAACTCCATCTTGTAGAGGGGATTCCACACAGGGGGAGGGAGGGGTTTCCACCCACAAGACAGAAACTATATAAAGCTGTGGGAGACCCCTCCATTTTGTCTTCAGCTGGCTCCAGAGATAGTTTATCCACCCCAAAGAGATGCTTGAAAGAAACAGAAACAAGAGTATCTACAGGGGTGTGAGTGATTGCTGGACCCAGACTAGGAGGAAGTCTAGTCTGTAAAAGAAACTTACTGGAACATCTCTGAGGGTGAGATTTAATCTGTAATCACTTTCTTACTGTATTAGGCTTAGATTTGCGTATTTTATTTTATTTTGTTTTGTTTTGCAATTTACTTTGATCTGTCATTACTTGGAACCACTTAAATCCTACTTTTTATGTTTAATAAAATAACTTTTTACTTATTAATTAACCCAGAGTATTTATTAATATCTGGGGAAACACACAGCTGTGCATATGTCTCTATCAGTGTTATAGAGGGCGAACAATTTATGCGTTTACCCTGTATAAGTTTTATACAGAGTAAAACAGATTTAATAATTAATGGAGATATCCTATCTCCTAGACCTGGAGGGGACCTTGAAAGGTCATCAACTCCTGCCCCCTGCCTTCCCTACCAGAACCGAGTACTGATTTTGCCCCAGATCCCTAAGTGGCCCTCTCAAGGATTGAACTCACAGCTCTGGATTTAGCAGGCCAATGCTCAAACCACTGATTTGAATCTCATTGGGACCTGGGTATCTGGGTGCTGGAGACAGGAGCACTTAAGCTATTTTCAGTTAAGCCTGCAGCT
>NW_027424265.1:182693-186947 GCF_003597395.2 Chelonoidis abingdonii | reverse complement strand
TGGCTGGCTCAGGGGGGCGGGGGGCTGTCTGTGTTGGGGGCAGGGGCATGTGGCTGCCCCATCCCAGTCAGTGGTGACCCTGATACCCCAGCTCCAGGGTGGGACCTGATATTGGTGGGGTTCAGAGATACATGGGACATGGTGTGAAGTTAGGGGTGGGGCTTGTTGTTGAGGGGTGAAGCTAGCGCCCCTTAGAGGGGAAAGTACAGCACCAGGCGCCCAGAGCCTGCAGCCGGCTCAGCTGAACTCTGTGGGAAGCGCTTGGTGGGGCAGGGGCTGCTGAATGCTCCGAGGTCAGACCCAGGAAGGTCAAAGCTGTGTAAGCTTCTTGCCCTGGAGACAGTGTCAGAGAGAGGAGGTTCCCCCGAGTCCTGAATATCTTCACAGGGAGCAGTTCCGGAGCATCGCCCCAGTGACTCTGTGACAAACTAACTTTCTTTCTTTCTTTCTTTCTTTCTTTCTTTCCCCTTGCTCCCCGTAACAGACTGGGATGGTCTGTAAATCCAATTCGGAGTCATTTGCCCCACACCCCTCAATCCTGCCCCCCATCACCCGTCCCACACTGGAGCTCTTACCCCCTCTTGTCTCCTTTCTTACAGCCTGGCTGCAGATCATCCCCTGGTCTGTGAACGGGGGTCTGAGCGTGTTGTTGGAAGGGGAGGGCCTGGCTGACTCAGGGGGTGGGAAGTGGGCACGGGGCGTTTCCCCTCTAGAGGGGGCTGGTTCCCAAAGGGCCCCTGGGTGGGGGAGTTGCTGGCTGGGTGTATGTGTGTGTGTGGGGGGATAGGCTGTTGCTGCCTCTTGTCCCCTCCCCCTCTTCCTGTCTCTCACTGGAGCTGGCTGCTCTCACCACAGACCTTGCGTGGGCTGTTCCCAGCCTGGGGCAGGGGCCTGGGTGAGCAGACTCTTGCCTGGGGCTGCTGGGCACAGACAGACCCTGTGGGTCTCTTCATCTCCTGGCCCGTGCTTCCAGCCTCGCCATATGGGGCCCCCTGAGTCCGCCCCTCTGCAGCCAGGGACAGGGCAGAAGGCTCCTGGTGGAGACCAGAGATGCTCATTTTCCATCACAGTGTCCTGAGGTGTTGGGGGTGAACCCCTTGGCTTTGCCCCTGCCCTGTAGGGGGAAAGGGTTAAACTGGTGGGGAGCCTAGCACAGATTCAATCCTCTGGGATTGTTGGGTGGCTGGTCATGAGTCACTGCCAGAAAATGGGCACCTTTCTGCTACGGTGCGGGAGGGGTGGAGAGCTCAGGCTCTGTGGACTATTTTCCCCTTCACTGGTCGTGCTGTAGATCCTGCTCTGAGAACCCCGACATCTGCTGGGAGCAGTGGTCTCACGGCCAGACCCTTCTCATGGACTGAACGTCACACCCCAGCACCAAGGCCCTTGTGTCCTCGCACGCACAATCCCTCTGTGTGGGCAGCTCCAGGGATGGACTTTGTGTTCCTTGGATATGACTTTCCATCTGGCTTGGGGTGTCCCCAGGGAGCCGGCATCCCTAGTGCCGTCCTGGTGTGAGTGCTGGTACCAGTCAGCTCTGTGTTCTGGGGGAACCAGGGCGCAGTATCTAGTTTGTCTGACTCATGAAAGACACTCCTCCCCCCCAACCCCCAGCCTCTGCTTGAACCAAAACCGATCAGAGAAAATGCTTGCAGAGAACAGTGAAGGGCATTGTCACAAGGGTGACAAGATTAGACATCGCCATTAGCATACAGAGTGGAGAGCAGAGACCACTCCCCTAGCCTCACCTACATGTAAGATGGGACAGGGATTAGCACAGAGAATGAAGAACAGAACCGCACTGAACTCTGGGACCAGAAAGGCAGGAAAGCACAGCATCATGGGAATCTCTGTTGTAGATGTTAATGAACCTGCCCACACCCAGCTCAGCGGTTATCAGACCAAATCTAGCAATGAATCCTTGATTGGTATCCAAAATACTGAAAGAGCCTAGCTGCATTGTGAGCTCCTTGGAAGAAAACCCCACCCATAGCCAAGAGTGATCAGCTCCTATTGTCTAGCCTAAAACAAACCCTGGAGTTATTAGTTCACCCATAAACAAATCTAGTGTCTCCCCTCAACCAATGTTGTATCTCTACAAAAACCCTCCCCACAGTCCAGTCAGTGTTCTGTGCTTAGATCCAAACTAGGCATCAGTTCCATTGGGACGCCATCTTCTCCTGACTGGTCATGCTGGGAGCTCTGCCTGTCTCCAGCACTCAGGACCTTGAGCGACCACCATCACCTGGGAAACCCAACCAGTTCAAGCCTCATGGAGTGGGTGAGATCCCCCGCCCTCTGTTTTCCTTTCCACCTTAGGTATGAACATACATTACTAAAGGTTATGTTGGTTTATGCTCCTTGTGTCGTTATCACCAATATTCAATAAATAACTTTTCTGGTTAAGTTGGTTGCTTCTCTCTCTCTTGCTGAACTTTACTCTTTTGTGTTTTTAGCTTCCCCCATTCACTCTACAGCAACGCTTCTTTTACCTGAGCTAAAGTTCCCTGCAGCGCCCAAAATACTGTGGGGTTTGCTCAACAAGTAGGTTACTGCCAGTACAATTGTGTTGTGAGAGTGGGAATGGGGACGGGCTGAATCTGGGATGCATAAGGGTAACAGCTTGAAAGTGCTGCTTGACCCAGTCCGTGGAGCCCAAGAGCATACAAGCAGGGCTGGTGCAAGGATGTTTCGTGCCCTAGGCGAAACTTCCACCTGGCGCCCTCCCCTCTCCCCGAGCCCTGCGGCAGCGCCCCACCCCCCCTCCACCCTGAGGTGCCCCCCCGCCCGTGGCAGCTCCCCATCTCCCCCGGCCCAGGGAGCCATGCGGCAGCTCCCCACCCAGCTCACCTCTGCCCCAATTCCTCCCCAAGCACGCTGTCACTGCTCCACTTCTCCCGCCTCCCAGGTTTGGGGCGCCAATCAGCTGTTTGGTTCCGCAAGCCCGGGAGGGAGAGAAGCAGAGCGGGGGCAGCGTGCTCGGGGAGGAGGGGAGCGGTTCCCCTGTGTCCTGCCCCCTCTCTTACTTGCTGTAGGAGGCCCTCCCCGCGCCCCCTACCCCAGCTCACCTCCACCTCACCACCGCCCCAGAGTGCACTTTCATCCGCCCCCAAGCACTTGGCGGCCTACGCAGCTGCCTAGTTCGCCTAATGGTCGCACCAGCCCTGCATATAAGGGGTCAGCTTGAAAGTGCTGATTGACTTGGTCCACTCAGACTTGCTCTGTTAGAGAGAGAGAGAGAGTGTGTGTGTGTGTGTGTGTGTGAGAGAGAGAGAGAGAGAGAGAGAGATTCTGGGGCTGGAAGAACCCAGCCCTGGGGATCCTAGATCCTGCAGGACAGCTCCATTGGGAGGGGACTTGCAGCAGGGAGAAGCAGAGCTCTGCATGAGAACACAAGTGACACAAGCAGTACATTGATAGAAGTACAGAAATATCCCCACTCGCCAGAAAAGTAACCCGATTAAATGAGCATACTCCAAAGTAACAGGCAAATCTGGTAACAGTGCACTGCCTGTGGGCCTCCTTAGAGGCCACTGATGTCCCGCCTGTGAGGATCTGGCATCCCATCGGTGATACTCACCAGGCTCTGAGGCCATGAAGGGTCTGTCTTGGCTGTGGTGGGTGGGACCTTGTGGGTTCACAGCCCTTGATGGGGGGGCAGGGTGACGTAGGTAACCACAGAGGCAGTGACTAGGGAGCAAAGAGCAGGTAGCAGAGGTTAGACCTGGCAAGGTGTCCCCAGAGATCTGCAGATTGTCCGTCCAAATCCCCGCCTTGAGATGCAGCATCCTGGAGACATGATTCCCAGCAGACACCATTCTGCTCTTCTTTGAGGAGCAAACCCCAGCACCGTCCCACTCACCATCCTGTACCATTGTCTCCCTCTCGTCCCAGCCTCCGGTCCCCCAATCACTCCCCAGAGGCTTTCCATCCCCGCTACTCTCCCCTTGTCTGGCCAGCAGGGCTCAGATTTCCAGGCCTGATGGGACCGTTGTGATCATCTAGGCTGACCTCCGAAGCCAGGGGATGCAGAGCAAGGGAAGAGTGGCTGGATCAGGGACGCTGTGAAGGGCAGGAGGCCAATCAGAATTCCCACCATAGAGGAGAGAAGAAGGATGGGTCCAGGTGGTACAGTCCGGTACACCACACCAGTGAGCTATTTTTAGCCATTACGGTGTACCAAAAACTTTTGGAAAGACACAAAAGGAGCACAGCGTGGGGCTGTCTGGCACAGCTCCTCTGGTGTGGTTGTAC
>NW_027424265.1:177748-180597 GCF_003597395.2 Chelonoidis abingdonii | reverse complement strand
TGCCCAGCAGGGCCGTATAAAAAGGAGCTACAGAGCCAGTGCAGCTCCTTGCTAGAGCTGGAGGCGCATGGATGGTGTGGCTGGGTGAGGGAACTGCAGCACGATGGACAGCCCGGTGCTCGTAGGGGCTGGGGGAGCAAGGCAGAGCTCCTGGCTGCTACTGGGCCTCAGGTTAGAAGAGGCCAGAGCTAAGGGTAAGGTGCGGTGAAGGCTGGGACCTGGAGCAGTGGGTGTGCCCAAGCCCTCCTGAAGGCCACTGGGGAAGGGCCTACAACTGGACATCGGCAATCCCCCAGAAGGGGACTGAACTGACAGGAGGCCCAGCCAAAGACTGGGGCCAAAACAGACTAAGAGGGCAAAGCCATAGCTTGGAGGGAGGAAGCTGTGGGGTACGGCCCGAAGGCAGGGCTGGGATTGGTTTAAAGACCACGGACCAACCCAACCAGCGGGGGCGCTCGTGAGAGGTGAGTGCTGACCCCGTTACACTAACCCAGATGAAGGTTTCTTCAGTGACCTGATGACCTCGCTGTGGCTTGAATGCCTGTGTCTCACCAACAGCAGTTGGTCCAATAACTGGTATCCCCTGCCCCACTATGTCTGTTTCAGCTGGGCTTAGGGACTGGCCATGGATTGAAATAGAGCAGGCGGCCACAGACCGGGAAAAGGGGTAGGACACCCCAAGCGGAGAGATCAGTGGGATGGCAGCTGATGGCATGGCTATTTTGGGGGTGATGGGGGGTTTAGCAAGGAGGGGATCAGGTAAAAGAATTGAGAGGGCTGGGGAGAAGGGGCAGGTGTGGCACTGTGGGGAAGAGACTATAGGAAGAGGTGGGTTGGAGCAAATGGCCCATCAACCATTTGAAATCTGCAGGAAGATCTCGGTGTGTCCAGAGGACCCTGCTTTGCCTGCTTCTGGTTCTGGCTGGGGATGGTCAGCGTTCAGGATCACACAGACCTGCCACTCCATGCTGGCTACACAGGTGTGTTTGTGGGGGGACACCAATGCAGTAGCCATAACTGTATGTGTGTGTGTCTCTGAGCAGGAAGGAGACCCAGCGTGGGGTATACGTTGACCCTATAATCACACACAGGGCAGGACGCCCAGGCCCGCTGCATTGGGGTGGGTGCCAACAGCAACCTAGCCACTGCCCTGGCCTTGGAAACCGCATGCGCAGCAGCCCGGGGGAGCCAGCTGATGCAGGGAGCCTCACAGCCACAGACAAACAGCTGGTGCCATTGCGGTCGCAGAGATGAGTAATAGACCCACCCGCCCCCACGCTGCACCGTCACCACCTTGCAGCCCTGCCTCTAGGAGCTGAAGGGAAATAGTTCCTCTGCAGGGTGAAAAGGCAATGGGTGGTGAAATTTCATCCTTTGGTGCCACCGCCACATCTTTGATCTCAGTGCAGTTCGGAATGTGAAAATCCCCATGTAACAGAAGCATGATTCCCCACTTATAAACTGGGGAAACCGAGGCACACAACTCAGTGGAAGGGAGGAAATCGAACCCAGGAGTCCTGCGTCACAGCATCCTTCTCTTTTGGCCACTGGAGAAGCCACTTCCAGGCAACACAATAGGAGAGATTCAGTTATAAGGAAGTGGATAAGTTCTCTGCTGTGAGCAATAGAGGGAACTCAGAGAGGCTTTGAGCTGGCGATCTGAGGAATGCGTCAGATCTGAGTCCGGACTCCCCTGCTCGGCCTATGACCCTCCTGCGGACCCCATGCAGGCCAGGAGCAATGCAGACTCATGTAGCCTCCCGTGCTATGGTCCAATCCCAACTTGTATGGGAGAGACACATGAGTGATGTCAGTGCTCAGAGGGGAGATCTCTATAGCGCTGCCAGGAGCAGGGCAGGGGAGCCTGTAGGAGGCGCTGTCCCTTCAGAGTTGGTGCTGACCTCAATCCCCGAGTGTGGCTCTAGGAGGCGCTGTGCTGTAGGGAGCAGGGCATGGGCTCAGGAGGGGGTGTTCTCACCCTGCAGTCAATGGTGACCCCAATTTCCCAGCGTGGCACTAGGGGGCACTGTGCTGTCTGGTTTAAAATGAAATACTCAGTTCACTGCTTGTGGTTATGACAGATCTCTTGGCGTTTTCACGACTTGTTTTGCCTCCCTCAGATTGAAGCCTCAGTTGGACCCAGGTTTCTCCAGGCCCTCATCTCTTGAACATCTCTGCCAGGCAGCTCTTCAAGAGCTGCCACCTTCCACCCTAGAAGTGGCTGCATTTTGGTGCTGGGGGCGAGATCCAATTCTGCAGCGTTTGCCCTGATGCTGCTAAACTGCTGTTAAACCATCCCCCGGAAGTGGCTGCATTTCAGCCCTGGGTGAAGATCCCTTTGGAGGGGTAGTGCTAACTGTGTAAAGAGCAGTCAGTCCCCACCCCAGAGCTGGCTGCATTTTAGTGGCTCGATTAACGTATCCCAGTATTGGATGCTCTTCTGATGCTGGGGATGTTGCATAGATCTCTTGCTTGCAGGCTGTCCTCCAGCCATATGTGTGTGTGTCCCTCCCTTGTGCCCCCGACGAGGGGATATCTGTGTGTGTGTGGCCTGGTCTACGCTACGCGTTTAAATCGATTTAAAGAGCATTAAATTGATTTAACGCTATACCCGTCCACACTACAACACTCTTTATATCTATATAAAGGGCTCTTTAAATCGATTTCTGTACTCCACCCCGACGAGAGGAGTAGCGCTAAATTCGATATTAACATATCGGATTACGGTTAGTGTGGACGGAAATCGACGTTATTGGCCTCCGGGCGGTATCCCACAGTGCACCACTGACCGCTCTGGACAGCAATCTGAACTCGGATGCAGCGGGCAGGTAAACAGGAAAAGCCCCGCG
>NW_027424265.1:159831-175372 GCF_003597395.2 Chelonoidis abingdonii | reverse complement strand
GGAGCTGTGCTGCAGGGAGCAGGGTGGGAGGATCAAGAGGGGGGCACTCTCTGCTCAGTGCAGACTACAATCCCCAGTGGGTCACTAGTGGGTGCTCTGCTGCAGGCCGTGGGATGGGGGATTGTAGTAGGGGATCTCGCCCCCAGCAGTCTGTGCTGACCTCAATGCCTCGGTGTGGCAGTAGGGGGCACTGTGCTGTGGGGAGTAGGATGGGAGGCTCAGAAGGGGGGGCTCTCCCCATGGAGTCTCTGCTGACCCCTATGCCGTGACAGGTGGAGCTGTGTTGCAAGGAGCAGGGTGGAGGTGCAATAGGGGGTGCTCTCCCCATGCAGTCATTGCTGACCCCAATGCCCCAGGACAGCGCTGGGGGTTGCTATGCTGAAGGGATCAGGATGTGGGGCTTGGGGGGGCGGGGTGCACTCTCCGGATCTTACCGAGGAGTTGTGCCCTTCTGTGGCATCTGCAGCCTCTTCTCTCTTGACCCTTTCCTGGGGGTTTCGACCCACTCCATGCTTCCTGCTAGGGTTGTTGGGCTGTGCTGGCTGGTTGTGGGTCACCAGCTGGACCTGCCCATCACGGCTCCATTGCTGCAGAGCTAATCACACAACAGATCATCCCTCCTGCCCTGCAGCCTGGTCTCCCAGAGGAGCCCATCTGTGCTGTGGCTCCCGTCTTTAACCACTAAGTGGCAACCTCAGATTAGAGTTACCCACAAGGGAGCCAGAGTGTGGCAGTCAGAAATTCCCATCTTAAAGAGTAAGTGCCCCAGAGACCCCACCATAGGCGCCAACTTTCTCCGGCACCAGTGTGTGCTCATGCCTCCTTGGCCCCACCCCCACTCCGCCCCCATTCCAACCCCTTCACCAAAGTGCCTGCCCCAACTCCGCTCCCCCCCTGCCCCTGTTGGACACCTTCCCCAAGTGCACCACATTCCCTGTCCTCTCCCCTCTCTCCCAGCAGAGCGAAACTGCTCTTTCATGGCAGAAGCACTGGGAGCTAGGGGGAAAAAGCGGGCACGCAGCATGCTCAGAGGACGAGGTGGAGGCAGAGGTGAGCTGGGGTGGGGTGGGGAACTGCTGGTGAGTGCTAAGCATCCACCAATTTTTCCCCATGGGTGCTCCAGGCACTGGAGTTGGTGCCTATGGACCCTGCCCCAGAGTTCCAGACCTCATGTCCCCCACCAGTGAGGTATGTGTCAACTGTGGGGGCACCTGGGAGTGTTACTCACCTGTGCCGGCCCTGAAGGGTATGTTGACATACACGGGTCTGAAAAAGAGAGAACCAAACATCAGTGGTGGTGCAGGGTCTGTGGAGCAGGGCTGGGGTTCTGATCCCAGAGCAGGAAGATGCAGGGTCATCGGGGGAATGGCACTGGGGAGAGAGTAGGTAGGTGCGGTGGTTGGGTCAAGGTTACTATGGTTTTTGTTTTTTTGCAGTCATCCATTCCCATTGATTCATTCAGCTTTCTTTCTCATCCATCTCTTTGCAAACTCAGTCATTTTCTCCTTCCTTCCTTCCATCAGAGTCTCTCTCTCTCTCTCTCTCCCTCTCAATCATCTTTTTTTCTTTCTTTCTCTTAATCACTTTTCTGTTCTCTTTGGTTCCCTCTTTCACATACCCCTTCCTTCTCTGTCTGCCAATCATCTCGTCTACTTCCTTCCTTCATTGATTCATGTGCTCAGTCTCGTTCTTTCGTTCTGTCTCCCATTCATCCTCTCTCTCATTCATCTCCTCTCATACTCATTCATTCATTCCATGTTCTAATGCTCCCAAACCTACAAATGAAAAAGATCTTCCTTGGTCAGCGTCGGCAAAGGTCAACTTTGCCGTACACACACAAACGGATTTAAAAAATATTTCCATTGATGATGATCAAAATTTACAAATAGGCAGAGTAAGAAAAATGCTGCCTGAGAATTGATTAGTTTGCTTTAAGGATATTTACTTTGCCTATTTTGGCATGGGACATTGGCAATTTGTTTTAGTGGTTAGCAAGCACTGATCTTTTTGAGTCTCAGTGTCTCCGGCAGGGATGGCTCCAGGGGTGTGCTTGGGATGGCATGCCACGGGAGGCACTCTGCTGGCAGCCTTCCACCGAAGCTGCGGGACCAGCGGACCCTCCACAGGCAAGCCTGCGGGAGGTCCACCGGAGAAGCAGGACCGGCGACCGGCAGAGTGCCCCCTGCAGCATGCCGCCGTGCTTGGGGCGGCAAAATGTCTAGAGCGCCCCTGGTCTCCTGTCCTTAAATAATTAGAGTCTAAGCCCCGCTCAGTATTTCCTGTGGCTGTGACAAGTTGCAAGAGGAAAAATTGAGGGGAAAACGCTTAAAAATAACAATTGATATGATATCCATTTAAATTGCAGAAAAATGAAAACTGAATTCTGCCAAGCTAGTCACTCTCAACACAGTTCCTACCAGCTTGGCCTGGGAAGAAGATGCCCCATAACACTAGGTGGCAGTGTTGCACCGCAGATTAAGTGACCATAGGTTAGAAGTTGGGGACCTAGGAAATTTACCCGAATCAGATGCCAGGCTGGGGTGGCTGTTCCCCTTGCCCTTCACCAATAACGAGGTTCTTATGGAATGGGCTAGTCTGTTGGGCTGGGCAGGCAGAGACAGCCCCGAGAGGGAGACGGAGACAGTCCCTGAGGGGTCGGGGTGTATCGGCCTCTGGAATTGAGGCAACTTACTGTGTCTCTGCCGTGACACCACCTGCGAAGAGAAGGGGAAACAGCCATTAAACAGGAGGGCGCTTAGTCCTGTGGACCTTGGGGCCTTGGCTTTCTTTGATAGAATAACAAGTCTTGTGGATAAGGGAGAAGGGGGGGATTTTCTGTAGCTGTTGATGCTATGAATGATATTGTGGGGCTGGCCCCATGTGGGCACTGGATGCCTACATGCACCCAGGGCTGGGTCTCAGTGGGAACACCATGGGAGCAGGGATCGTTGGAGGTTGGGGAGAGACCTAGGTGATGGATCTCAGGGGAAAGATTGTGGGGCAGGGGAGCCAGGCTGGGCAGGAAGGGGGGGTCAAATAGTGCACAGGACAGGAGGGAGGTTGGGGGGAATCAGGAGGGAGGGTAGGAAAAGAGAATTGAAGGGAAGGGGAGCTGGAGTGTGCAGTGAAGGGAACGAGTGGAGGGAATCGGGGCAAAGAACAGGAGAAATCGATGGAGAGAAAGGGAGATAAATAGAAAAAAAGAGGAGAGGAGAAAAATGTGAGGAGGAGGGAGTGAGAGAAGAATGAAGAGATGGAGGAGGGACAATGAAAATGAATGGCTAGGAAAGGAGGGAGAAGAGAGACAGTGTGACCCAGCATCCTTTGCATGGGGCATTGGGAGTCATATGGGCTGAGGACAGGGGCCTCCAGCAGCCTCCGCCCAACCACTGAATGTCTTGCTTCTGCTTCGCAGGTCGGCCGAAGATCTCAGGGCTCAATATGTGGTGAGTAACGGACCTGCTCTGCTCCCACTGGGTCGGCCCTCCCACCTCCAGGACACCGCTGGGCCTCCCCTTAAAGAGGGATTTCTAACGGCCATACTCTGGCTTCAGATGGGTTACGATTTGGCCCTTTCCATTTCATGGGTTTTCCCCACACACGGCTCAGTGCAACATCTCCTACATTGCTCTAAATGATCCCCGTACAAAGCCTTGCATGAGCACAGCATCTGAAACCTTATAGAAATTTCATAACTCCTAGGACTGGAAGGGGACCTCAATGAGGCATCGAGTTCCAGTCCCCTGCTTCATGGCAGGACAAAGTACTGTCTAGGCCATCCCTGATAGACATTTATCGAATCTACTCTAAATATCTTCCCAGAGTGAGATCCACAACCTCCCTAGGCATTTTATTTTCCCAGTGTTGTACTACCTGAACAGTGTAGGAAACTTTTTCCTAATGTCAACCTAAAATCTCCCTTAGCTGCGTTTAAGCCATTGCTTCTTCTTCTATCATTAGAGGCTAAGGGTGAACAAGTTTTCTCCTCTCCTTCTGATGACACTCTTTTAGATACCCTTGAAACTGCTATCATCCCCTCTCAGTCCTTCTCCTTTTCAAACTAATATACCCAATTCTTTCAGCCTTCCTTCGTAGGTCATGTCTCAGACCTTTAATCATTCTTGTTGCTCTTCTTGGACCCTCTCCAATTTCTCACTCTTTCATACTCCATCATGTTGAGGCCTAACAGTTGCAGAGTAGAGCGGAGAATGACTTTCGTTGTCTTGTTTACAACACACCTGTTAATGCATCCCAGATATCAGGTTTGCTTTTTTGGCAACAGTATCACACTGTTGACTCATATTTAGCTTGTGGTCCACTATGACCCTAGATCCCTTTTGCCATACTCTTCCTAGACAGTCTCTTTCCCAGTCCTGTACGTATGAAACTGATTGTTCCTTCCTAAGTTGGAGCACTTGCATTTGTCTTTATTGAACTTTCATCGGTTTTACCTCAGACAATTCTCCCAATTTGTCAGATCATTTGAATTTTGACCCTGTCCTCCAAGCAGTTGCATCCCCCCAGTTTTGTATCATCCGCAAACTTAATAAGCGTCCTTTCTATGCCATATCTAATCATTGATGAGATGTTGACAGAGCCGTCCAAACAGACCCCTGCGGAACCCTACTTGTCATACCTTTTCCAGCAGGATTGGGAGCCATTAATAACTACTCTCTGAGTAGGTTTCCAGCAGTATGCACTCACTCTTTATAGCCCCATCTATGATTGTATTTGCCTAGTTTATCATAAGGATATCATGCGAGATGTATCAATGCCTTCACTAAAGTCTAGGTATACCACATCCACCGCAGAGTAGATTAGATAAATGTCTATCAGGGATGGTCTAGACAGTATTTGGTCCTGCCATGAGGGCAGGGGACTGGACTCGATGACCTCTTGAGGTCCCTTCCAGTCCTAGAGTCTATGAATCTATGAAGGTCTCAGGATCGCTGTGCTCAGTGCAAGGCCTTTGTACGGGGATCCATTTTAGAGCAATGTAGGATGTTGTGCACTGAGCCTGTGTGGGGAGAAACCCATGAATTGAAAGGCAACATCGTAACCCACTGAAGCCAGAGTATGGCCGTTAGAAATCCCCCTCTTAAAGGGGAGGCCAGCGGTGTCCTGGAGGTGGGAGGGCCGACCCTAGTGGGAGCAGAGCAGTCGTTACTCACACATATTGAGCCCTGAGATCTCGGCCGACCTGCGAAGGCAGAAGCAGACATTCAGTGGTGGGGTGGGAGGCTGCTGGAGGCCCCTGTCCTCAGCCCATATGACTCCCAATGCCCCATGCAAAGGATGCTGGGTCACCACTTTCTCTTCTCTCCTCCTTTCCTAGCCATTCATTTTCTTTGTCCTCCTCCATCTCCTTCATTCTCTCTCCTTCCTCCCTCCACATTTTTCTCCTCTCCTCCTTTTTCTATTTATTCCCTTTCCTCCATCGATTTCTCCTGTCTTTGCCCCATTCCCTTCACTCGTTCCCTTCACTCACACTCCAGCTCCCTCCTTCATTCTCTTTTCCTTACCCTCCCTCCTGATTCCCCCCAACCTCCCTCCTGTCCTGTGCACTATTTGACCCCCCCCTTCTGCCCCAGCCTGGTCTCCCTGCCCCACATCTTCCCCTGAGATCCATCCCAGTCTCCCCCAACCTCCAAACGATCCCTGCTCCCATGGTGTTCCCCACTGAGACCAGCCCCTGGGTGCATGTAGCAATCCAGTGCCCCACATGGGCCCCAGCCCCCACATATCATTCATAGCATCACAGCTACAGAAATCCCCCCCTTTATTGTCTAAGGGCCATGTTCCCTCTGTAGATTGACTCCCCTGGCCACCTGGATCCATGGACTGGAGCCCCTGTCACTTGAGCTCAATGCCCAGCCCCCATTCAAGCTGTGTGACCTGCTATGTGTTGGTGTGACCACTAGAGGGTGTGAATGAGCCAGACTGGGGGTCCTCTCTCTTCCAGTAGGACTTGGAAGGAAATTGTGTGTGTGTGTGTGTGTGTGAGAGAGAGAGAGAGAGAGAGAGAGAAAATATGGGGCTCAGCGTGGCAAGAGGGGACTGCTGGGATTAGCTGGGTCCAGAGAGTGGTGACTGCAATTCCCAATTTGACCACCAGGGGGTTGCGAGGTGCAGGAAAAGAGAATTGGTGGGAATTAGAATTTTGACCTACTGCGGGGACATGGGGGGTGGTGGTTGAGAGCCAGGACTCCTGGGTTCTATCCCCTGGGGATCGAGGGACCCGTTGGAACAGATTTGCCCTCCCACGGACAAATGGCTCCCAGCCCCACGGAGGGCCCAGAGGACTAGGAGGAACTTACATGGAGACCCGGCGGCTAGCTGGGGAAGGAAGGGAAAGAGATTGAATTAAAGTGAGATTCCACAGAGTCTCTTGTACCCGTCTCTTCCCCGCTGCGGTGCTCCCTAAGGGGGAGCACCCTGCCATCCCGGATGCCTAGGACCCATCCCATTTTGTCCGGCTCTGGGTCTGGGACCTGAACGGCTCCCCCAGGGGTGAGGTGACTGTGTTGCTTCTTGGATGCCTGGGTCCCATCCCCCATCCTGTCCCCTACCTGAAGTTGGCTGGGTCTTGGCCCATTCCTGGTATTCCCTCCCCGCAGAGGCAAATCACTCACAATCCTTTGTATAGGACTCTGCTGTGCCAAGTTACCCACAGTCCTTTGCATCAGAGTCCTGTGGTACCCAACTACCCATGATCCCTTGCATGGTGGTCCTGCTCTAGCCAGTTACCCATTGTCCTTTGCAACTGGCTCTTGCTATTGCATGTCACTCCTTGTGGGGGCTGAGAGCGCTGAAGGCACCTCAAGGGGAGAACACTCCTGTCTCTCATGCCTCGGTCCCATTTCCCACAGGCACTGAGAGCTGCAGTGGCCCCAAGGGGTGAATGCCCTGTGCTGCTGTCCCGGACACCTGGGTCTCATTTCCCATCCTACGCTTCACGTACCTGCCACCTTCTTCCTGCAGAGGCAGATGAGCAGGAGCAGCAGCAGAGCCAGAGCCGTGGCAGCCCCACCGCACCCAGCCACCAAGGGGATGGGCAGAGACCAGGCTGGTAAAAGGAGGGGATGAGTAATAACAAAGACCAAGAAGAACAGGGAGAAGAGAGCAGCAATCTGGGACCACAACTTGCTCCAGACCTCAGCTAGGGCAGAACATTGACCTCCACTATAAGGGGGGAGTTTTGCCTGCCAGATGCTCTTGGATGCCACCTCTGGTGAAATGCTGAACCACCTGGTGTCAGCTCAGTACCTGCGCACCTTTGGCAGCCGCTTTCGGGTTCTGTCACCCCTCTAACACAAAAATAAGTATGTCTTAGTTCAGACAGGTATACTCTCCAGGCGGTAGCAGATGTGGGTATTGGGGTTATTGGTGGGGCGCGAGTACAGGCAACTCACCTGTCACAGTGACATTCACGCCTGGCTCCTGAGGATAGGGATCCAACAACATAAGCCGCTCATGTTCCACGCTCATACTCCCGCTCAATATCCCCACGGTGTTGCTCCGTGGATCGCTCTATGCGCAGCAAGATGCTGAACAGAGAAGTATCATAAGAGCCTATTGCTGTGCCTGTCTACTGCTAGCTAGTCTTTGATCCCGTAGTTCTTTCCCACAGGATCGTATGGTCGTCCCGCCAGCTCTCCGTCCTTGTAGAGTGAAAAACCACTCCCCTCTCTGCTAGGCGTCCCCAGGGGCCCTTGACAGGTGTCATGAGTGCAGGGGGGAGCCCGTCACCCACCACTTCCGGGCGGGGAATCTCCAACCATATCTCAGACTGCTTGGCTATGTGCGATGGAGGGATCCCTTCGATTGGCCCTGGACAAGTGACGACGAATAAACAGACCTGATCAGAGAAACTCAGATATACTGGAGTTGTAGAGAATGTGCGTGCGACTAAGAGATGCCCAAAACCAGTGGCTCGGGTACGATGGTACGTGCGATGTAATAGTGGGAGCACTATGGGCAAGGAGGGTGGGTGCGTGGAAGGGCGGCTGTGCTGTATAAATGGGCATCTCGGGGGCCAGCAGAGGGGGGGTGGGGAAGGGGCGGGCTTTCGGTACTGTATTAAATGGGGCATAGGGGCAGCAGAGGGTGGGGTGGGGAAGGGCGGCTGTACTGAATTATGGGGACCAGGGGGCAGCAGAGGGTGGGGTGGGGAAGGGGGCTGGCGTCTATATAATGGGCACATAGGGGGCGGCAGCAAGAGGGTGGGGCGGGGGAAGGGGCGGCTGTACTGTATAATGGGCACTAGGGGGCAGCAGAGGGATGGGGTGTGGGAAGGGGCGGCTTTACTGTATTAATGGCACTAGGGGACAGCAGAGGGTGGGGTGGGAAGGGGCGGCTGTACTGTATAATGGGCACTAGAGGGGTAGGCAGAGGGTGGGGGCGGGGAAGGGGCGGCTGTACGTATAATGGACACTAGGGCGGCATAGCAGGAGGTGGTGGGCAAGGGGCGGCTGTGCTGTATAATGGGCGCTGGGGCAGCAGAGGGTGGGGGGGAAGGGGCGGTACTGTGATAATGGGCACTGGGGGGCAGCAGAGGTGGGGGCGGGGAAGGGGCGCTGTGCTGTATAATGGCACTGGGGGCTGCAGAGGGTGGGGTGGGGAAGGGGCGGGCTGTACTGTATAAAATGGCATAGGGGAGCAGCAAGAGGGTAGAGAGGCGGGAACAGGCGCTGCCAGATGGCTCGTGGACCTTGTCAGCTTTCAGTCCGCCTGGCTGCCTGTAGAACCTTGACCCGGCCACCCCCGCACCCTCAAGAGGTCACCCGGCTCCCCTGGGGCGTACACCCAACCCAATTCCTTCTGTGTTCCATTTCTCCACCGCCCGTCTCTCTCACTGACAACCAGGGGAAAGTGCCGCTTGGAGCTTCAAAGGGCAGGGCATGTAATTCAAGCCTCAGGAGCCCTATGGAGGTGAGTCAAGATGTAACATCCCCGTTTCACAAAAAGGGAACTGAGGCACGACACACAACTGCCAAATCAGTGGAATGGTCAGGACTCGAACTCAGGAGTCCTGTCTTCCAACCTCTTTTCATGCTCCAACCCATCTTAGAGCCCACTCCCCTCTGAGAGCTGGGGACAGAACCCAGGAGTCTGGCTCCAACCCTCCTTTGCACAAGAGGAAAGCCGAGATCTGGACCCGGTCCCTTACCCTGCAGGAGCAAGTCACTGCATTACTCTGCAGAGACTGGGAATGGGCTGTCTTGGGGGGCTGCTCTGGACCCGTATAGGAGCAGGGAAAGTCCGGCTGAGTTACATGTTCTCCGTGCTGATCGCTCCAGGTCCCATTCTTTGCAGGCTTCTTCCAGCTCCACTCCTCTGTCTCATCAGAAATACGAACTCCAGGGCCCCGGAGCCCTTGGAGCAGAGCACGTCAGCTGGAGCTGCTCCCCCTCACTGGGCTAGGGGGACTCAGAGACAGGCTGGGGGCTGGGGACCGGGACCGGGGTGGGCTGGCTGGGAATTGGAAAGGGGACTGTCGGAGGCCCAGGGTGGCGAAAGAGGAGTGCAACAGCTGGGGTGCAAGGGGGGGTGTCACTCACCCAGAGTGGGGAGCGATGGGGTCAGAGCCCCAAATTCTGAGTGTCTGTAACACAGACTCCCTCTCCTCTACCCCCTAATTGTCCTGGGACACCACTCAACACCCCACTCCGCCGCCCCAACCCTGCTGGGACCCCACCCCTCTCTTTCCCCCATTTCCCCTCCCTCTCAATCAGCCCTGGTGACCGCCAGACAAGCAGTATGGTCTGCTATTGCTTGTCTCCACAGGGACCCAGGAGATGATTGGCACCTCTGGAGTACCCAGGGCCCCAAAGCCCCCCCCCGAGCTCCCCTGCCCGTCTTGGCTACAGAGGGGGGACTCAGGGGGCCCCTGTGCGGCGAGGCTGGGAAGTGCAGGCCAGGGGATGGGGACCCACAGGGTCTGTCTGTGCCCAGCAGCCCAGGAGACTCTGCTCGGCCAGGTCTGGCCCTGCTGGGAGGGCCCAGCCCCCCACCGCCCACCCCAGCCTGGGAGCAGCCAACTCAGGGACTGTGGTCAGGAGACAGGAAGTGGGGGGAGGATAAGAGATGACAAACAGCCCCCCCCATGGGGAGACCAGGATGGGAGCCGGTGCCCCCTAGAGGGGAAAGGCCCCATGCCCCATTCCCTCCCCCCCCCCCCCGCCAGTCCCCCCTTCACAGCGACACCCACAGACCCCCCTGCAGCTAGACCAGGGGATGCACCAGGTCCCTCAGTCCCCTCGGACAACATCAGCCGGGGGAGGATCTGCAGCCAGGCTGTAAGAGAGGAGACAAGAGGAGGATGAGAGCTCTGGGGTGAGACAAGTGATGGGGGGCAGGATCGAGGGGGGTGGAGCACATGACTCTGGATACTGGATTTATGGACCATCCCGGTCCGTTACGGGGAGCAAGGGGAAAGAAGGAAAGAAAAAGAGTTGGTGGATGGGGCCGGGGCTGAACATGGAGGAGTGTCAGGGGATGGGGCCGGAGCTGGACACGGAGGAGGGTTGGGGGCTGGGGCTGGGGCTGGAGCTGGAGCTGGACACGGAGGAGGGTCGGGGATGGGGCCGGGGCTGGACACCGAGGAAGGTCGGGGGATGGGCCGAGGCTGGACACGGAGGAAGGTCGGGGGATGGGCCGAGGCCGGACATGGAGGATGGTTGGCAGATGGGTCGGGGCTGGATGTCAGGACACCGGGGCTCTGGTCCCACTGGAGCTGGGCCTGGGAACAGCTCAGGTTCGACAGCCTGTCAGTGGGTCACAGGCAGGGCTCCTGGCAGGCTGCAGGGGATCCTGGGCTCCCAGGCCCGCAGATCGGGGCAGCCCTGCCAGGCCAGGCCTCCCCCCTGCCTGCCTGGGAGCTGGACGGCCCTGGAGCCATGGGAGCAGCGCCTGGCACCTGACAGGACCCCCTGACCCTGGCAGCTGCTGGGTGAAACTGACACGATTCTTGTCAGTTTCATTCTCTGTATTCACAAGGGGGGCCCTGATCTGTGTCCTTGCAGCACCTGCCACAAGGGGGCCCTGATCTCCGCCGGGATCTGGGCAGCGCCTGGCCTGAGGGGGCCTGTTGCTCTAGGAAATTCCCCATCAAGCAACATGCTTAGGCTCTGTGCTGCAGCTTCCTGCGTGATACTGGGGGCCGAAGGGGGAAATGAGCCGGGGCCAAAAGAGGGGGGCAGAGGGTGACTAGCAGAGAAAGAACAGACCCAGAGGGGACGACACAGGAAAGAGGAGGGGTGCGGTGGTCGCGTGGGGTTTATTTATTGTTTCTCAGACACAATCTGGTCAAGCTGAGCCACAGCGTCATATCAGCCACGCTCAAGGCACAAAGACCTGCGGGAAACTGAGTCATTTTACAGCCCTCACCCGACATGTGTCCTGGTTTGGGGGACAGAAACAGAGCAGAAGGAAGAGGGACACAAGAATGAATGGCCCGGGGTGGGGGGAAGGGGGAGGAGTGGGAGTGGGAGCAAGAGATGGAGAGAGAATGAAAGTGGGCGACAGGAGAAAGACAGAAACAAATTGTAGAGTGAGAGAAAGAGCAGAGAGTGAATGAGGCAGGGGCAGAAGGAGGAGGGCAGAGGGGAAGAGGGGGAAGGAGGCAGGGGCCAAGGTAGGGGGCAGAGGGGAAGGGGGAAGGAGGCAGAGACAGAAGGAGGAGGGCAGAGGGGAAAGGAGGGAATAAGGCAGGGGCCAAGGTAGGGGGCAGAGGGGAAGGGGGAAGGAGGCAGGGACAGAAGGAGGAGAGCAGATGGGAAGGGGGAAGGAGACAGGGGCCAAGGTAGGGGGCCAGAGGGGAAAGGGGAAGGAGGCAGGGGCTGAAGGAGGCAGGCAGAGGAGAAGAGGGGGCCGAGGCAGGAGCTGAAGCTGGATTGGGGGGAGTCACTCACCCAGCACAGGGAGAAGACCTGTTAGCTCCATACTGGGTTGAACTGGCCGAGGTTGGGAGCTGCATCCCCCGCGCCTGGCCCTGCCTCTCTGCTGATAGCAGCTGGGGCTACACGGGGCCACTCTTGGTGCAGCGAGAGGAAGTGTGTGACAAAGTGGACGATTTTTTTATTTTCGTGGTTTTCCAGTGGGTTGCATGCAGAGGGAGTGGGACTCAGTGTCCCTGGGTGTTAGTGGTTTAACGAGGGAGGGGAGAGGGAGTTTGTTGGTACAGAGGACCAGTGAGGGAACTTGGGACCCCAGCCGATGGCTGGGAGGAGGGACACCTCAGCGGCTGGTGACCTGATGACCTGGAGATGGAGCTCAGGAGTCACAGCCGGTTCTGGCCAGTGGGACGACAATGGGCTACGGAGAGAGGACCCCAGTGACCTGACCAGCCGGTTCCAGCCAGAGGGGAAAGAAGACAGAAGAGGGGAGAGGAGGCCTAGGTGACCCTATTTACCTGGAGAGAAGACAATGGACAGAGGAGATTCCTGGGGCTGGTGGTATCAGATGCCCAGCTGGGAAGCAGGGGTCTTGGGGCTGGAGAGAGGAGGCAGGCAGGGCTGAACTGGATGCAGGGAAGATGGGGAATGTGCTGGGCTGAGGGAGGCCAGGCCTGAGGGTCAGAGAGTTTCTTGTGCTGGGTTCCATGCTCAATAAACCCTCCTGTTTTACGTTGGCTGAGACTCTGGGCTAGAGAACAGGGTTGCATCAACCCCGTCGGGGGGCAGAGGCCCTGGGGGTCCAGAGCGAGTGGACTCCCTGCTGGGTCCAAAGGCCACAGAGGTGTTCAGCCAAATGGATGGTGTTGAGATGGGGGACTACGACCTGTTCAAACAGACTTTGCTGCTGAAATTTGAACTGACTCCCGAGGTGTGCAGGAAACGATTCCGGGGTGTACACAAGACCTCAGGTGCCGCTTACAAGGAGGTTGCCAAGTGGGGGAAGGGCGCAGGGGCCACCACCACAGAGTACATGTGTCCCCTGGGGGGGTTGTATGACATCCGCCCTCCAGACCTTAAGATGTGGCTAGCGGACTGGAAGCCCAAAGATCTGCGCAGTGCAAGGGCACTGGCAGATGAGTCTGTGGACAGCAGGAGGGAGACCCACATTGGGGACTCAAAAGGGGAGTCACCCTGAGACCTCTCCAAGGTGGGACCAGAGACCTCTCCAAGGTGGGAAATGTAATGACTGTGGCCAAAAGGGACACAAGGGGGCACAGTGCCTGAAGATGAAGGAAATGGCGGCCAAGCAGAACCCGTGGGGTATCAGCTGGGTGGAAGCCCACCAAGAGGGGGCACCGCCGGTCCAGGGGGGTGCAGTCGAGAGGGCTGTGCCAGGGGGAGGGGGAGGGCCAATGTTACAGCCGATGCTGTATCATGGGGCGGGGGCCCTGAACTTGCCCAGGTCATTGGCTAAGTGACCCTGCTCCTTTCAACCTTGAAGGGGGGAGAGATGTGACGAAGTGGGGAATTTTGTTTGTGGTTTTCCAATGGTTTGCATGGACTCAGTGTCCCTGGGTGTTACTGGTTTAACGAGGGAGTTTGTTGTTACAGAGGACCAGTGATAGAACTTAGGACCCAGCTGATGGCCGGGAGGATGGAGACCCAAGCGACTGGTGACCTGGCTCAGCTCAGGAGTCACAGCAGGTTCTGGCCAGTGACCTGACAAGCCGGTTCCAGCCAGAGGAGGGCAGAGAGGAGAGGGGGCCCAGACGACCCTGTTTACCTGGAGAGAAGACAATGGACAGAGGCGATTCCTGGGGCTGGTGGTGTCAGATGCCCAGCTGGGAAGCAGGGGGTCTTGGGGCTGAAGAGAGGAGGCAGGCAGGGCAGACCTGGATGCAGGGAAGACAGGGAATGTGCTGGGTTGAGGGAGGCCAGGCCTGAGGGTCCGAGAGTTTCCTGTGCTGGGTTCCATGCTCAATAAACCCTCCTGCTTTACGCTGGCTGAGAGTCACTTCGGGCTGGAGAACAGGGTTGCATCAGAGGCCCTGGGGGTCCAGAGCGAGTGGACTCCCTGAGGGGGCCCTGTGATGAAGTGGGAGTATTCTTGATGTGTTATTTGAATGCTGAGTGGGGAGTATTGACCTGGGAAGGTTACAAGGGAGCCTGCAATGGGGAAGGGAGCGTACCTGAGCATGTAACATGAGAACCCAGGAGGGGGGTTGGAGGCCAGGTAACACCTCTGCCTGGGAAACTGGACAAAGGACACAAAGTCTGGGGGAGGAGCCAGGGGGAGGCTGAGTGCAGGGCCGGCTCTACTGGTTTTGCCGCCCCAAGCAGAGTGCCGAATTGCTGCTGCGGACGGCAGGGGCAGTCCGTGTGCCGTTAGGGCGTCATGCGTGTTTCTGCCGTGGCGGCAATTCTGCAGCAGTTTCTGTCTTCAGCCGGAAGACAGAAGCTGTGCTGCCGCGGACAGAGGAACATAGAAGCTGCCGCTCAATTGCCTCTGCCGCAGAAATGCATGAGCTACCCTAACGTCACATGGACTGCCAGTGCCCCCACCGTCTGCGGAGGCAATTTGGTGTGCTGCTTGGGGGCAAAAACACACAGACTGCCGCCCCTTGCAGATTGCCGCCCCAAGCACCTGCTTGAAATGCTGGTGCCTGGAGCCAGCACTGGCTGAGTGAGACGGCTGGAGGAAGTTTCAGTTTGGAGCTAACTGGGAAATAGAGAGGGGCGCCCCGATGAGCTTGGTGCTTCCCAATGGGGATGTGGCTTCCCTGGGACCCCCAGATGGACCTAACTAAAGGGCGTCCTGTTACCTGTACCGGCAAGACCTGTTTTGGACTGCGTTCCTGTTGTTTAAATAAACCTTCCATTTTACTGGCTGGCTAAGAGTCACGGTGAATTGCAGGAAGCCGGGGTGCAGGGCCTGGTCTCCTCTACACTCCAGGACAGGCCCAGGATGAGAAACAGGTGTGCCAAGGCTCAGAGAGGTCTAGCTCCAGGAGGTGGAGGGCCCTGACCCCGAGAAAGAGTGGACTCCCGAGAAGGGTTGTTTCATTGAGAGGGGCACCTCCCACAGACCTCACGATCTGTGAGTCCGTGACAAAGTGTTGTCCGAGGGACGCAGCCACCACCCTGCCCTGGCATCAAGGCATCAAGCGCTGTGGGCTCAAAGCCGGGCTGACCACGGCCCAGCCTCAGGGCTCCCAGCATGCCTTGCAGCTACCAGCCACTGTGCACCGCCCGTGCTGACATCTCCATAGAATCATAGAATATCAGGGTTGGAAGGGACCTCAGGAGGTCATTTAGTCCAACCCACTGCTCAAAACAGGACCAAACCTCAAATAAATCATCCCAGCCAGGGCTTTGTCAAGCCTGACCTTAAAAACTTCTAAGGAAGGAGATTCCACCACCTCCCCAGGTAACCCATTCCAGTGCTTCAGCACCCTCCTAGTGAAAAAGCTTTTCCTACTATCCAACCTAGACCTCCTCCGCTGCAACTTGAGACCTTTACTTATTGTTCCGTCGTGTGCTACCACTGAGAACAGTCTAGATCCATCCTCTTTGGAACCTCCTTTCAGGTAGCTGAAAGCAGCTATCAAATCCCCCGTCATTCTTCTCTTCTGCAGACTAAACAA